>NC_041229.1:27002614-27004544 GCF_002837175.3 Physeter macrocephalus
TTCAATATGCAGATTTTCATTTCACAGCCTATTTTCATCATGGCACATCTTCCCTAAACTCAGCTTCTTGTCCTCAAGTCTAGAATACCTTTGCTTTATTCTCTTTATAAATTATTCATCTGGATTTGCATGGGTAGGAGATAGGCAAATACTAGTTATTTGACTTAGGAAAGAAGTGGGGTGTTCAAAAATTTTTAAAGTAGACTTTCAGCCAGTGTACCTATTTCTAGCCCCAGAGGTATTCTCTTTTCATGAAATTGGTGCTTTCATTCTTGAGCCTTTCTGCTGGGCTCTGTGCTTCTAATTGTCCCTCCTTAGGTCTTTCAGCTTCTTCCACTATGCTAAGTCAAATACTTAGAATCTCACTACTCTACAGATCCCCCAATTCATAGCTCCCCCATTCCCATTGTATTGAATAAAGAAATAAGTTCAATTCTTATATAACTAAAAGTTTAAATGTTTTAACTTAAAATAAGAAAGGTAGATTATTTTTATTGCATTGAAAAATGAGAATAACTTGGACTTGTCTTTTGCAATTACAACTTTCTTTGATTCTGTTCTGTTTTAAGCCCTCTATAATCCTTAACTTTTCGCTTTTACTTTTTTTTCTTCTGAGCCACAACACTATTTTTTATTTCTTAACATCTTTATTGGAGTATAACTGCTTTACAATGGTGTATTAGTTTCTGCTCTATAACAAAGTGAATCAGCTGTACATGTATCCACATATCTCCTCCCTCTTGCGTCTCCCTCCCACCCTCCCTATTCCACTCCTCTAGTTGGACAGAAAGCACTAAGCTGATCTACCTGTGCTATGTGGCTGCTTCCCACTAGCTATCTATTATACATTTGGTAGTATATATATGTCCATGCCAATCTCTCACTTCACTTCTCACTTCCCAGCTTACCCTTCCCCCTCCCTCTGCCTCAAGCCCATTCTCTACGTCTGCATCTTTATTCCTGTCCTGCCCCTAGGTTTTCAAAACCATTTTTTCCCCTTTTTTTTGATTCCATATACCTGTGTAGGCATACAGTATTTGTTTATCTCTTTCTGACTTACTTCACTCTGTATGACAGCTTCTAGGTCCATCCACCTCACTACAAATAACTCAGTTTCATTTCTTTTTATGGCTGAGTAATATTCCGTTGTATATATGTGCCACATCTTCTTTATCCATTCATCTGTCTATAGACACTTACATTGCTTCCATGTCCTGGCTTTTGTAAATAAAGCTGCATTGAACACTGTGGTACATGACTCTTTTTGAATTATGGTTTTCTCAGGGTATATGCCCAGTAGTGGGATTGCTAGGTCATATGGTAGTTCTATTTTTAGTTTTTTAAGGAACCTCCATAGTGGCTGTATCACTTTACTTTCTCACCAATAGTGCAAGAGTGTTCCCTTCTCTCCACACCCTCTCCAACATTTACTGTTGGTACATTTTTTGATGATGGCCATTCTGATGGCTGTGGGGTGATACCTCATTGTAGTTTTGACTTGCATTTCTCTGATGAGTACTGATGTTGAGCATCCTTTCATGTGTGTGTTGGCAATCTGTATATCTTCTTTGGAGAAATGTCTATTTAGGTCTTCTGCCCATTTTTTGATTCAGTTGTTTTTTTTTTGGTATTGAGCTGCATGAGCTGCTTGTATATTTTGGACATCGATCTTTTGTCAGTTGCTTCATTTGCAAATATTTTCTCCCACTCTGAGGGTTGTCTTTTCATCTTGTTTATGGTTTCCTTTGCTGTGCAAAAGCTTTTAAGTTTCATTAGGTCCCATTTGTTTATTTTTGTTTTTATCTCCATTTCTCTAGGAGGTGGGTCAAAAAGGATCTTGCTGTTATTTATGTCATAGAGTGTTCTGCCTATGTTTTCCTCTAAGAGTTTTATAGTGTCTGGCCTTACATTTAGGTCTTTAATCCATTTT
>NC_041229.1:27004852-27008738 GCF_002837175.3 Physeter macrocephalus
TTTTTCTTTCTCAAGATTGCTTTGGATATTAGGGGTCTTTTGTGTTTCCATACAAATTGTGAAATTTCTTTTTCTAGTTCTGTGAAAAATGCCATTGGTAGTTTGATAGGGATTGCAGTTTATCTATAGATTGTTTTGGGTAGTATAGTCATTTTCACAATGTCGCTTCTTCCAATCCAAGAACATGGTATATCTCTCCATCTGTTTCTATTGTCTTTAATTTCTTTCATCATTGTCTTATAGTTTTCTTCATATAGGTCTTTTGTCTCCTTAGGTAGGTTTATCCTTAGGTATTTTATTATTTTTGTTGCAATGGTAAATGGGAGTATCTCCTTAATTTCTATTTCAGATTTTTCATCATTAATGTATAGGAATGCCAGATATTTCTGTGCATTAATTTTGTATCCTGCTACTTTACCAAATTCATTGATTAGCTCTAGTAGTTTTCTGGTAGCATCTTTAGGATTCTCTACGTATCGTATCATGTCATCTGCAAACAGTGACAGTTTTACCTCTTCTTTTCAGATTTGGATTCCTTTTATTTCTTTTTCTTCTCTGATTGCTGTGGCTAAAACTTCCAAAACTATGTTGAATAAGCGTGGTAAGAGTGGGCAACCTTGTCTTGTTCCTGATGTTAGTGGAAATGGTTTCAGTTTTTCACCATTGAGAATGATGTTGGCTGTGGGTTTGTCATATATGGCCTTTATTATGTTGAGGAAAGTTCCCTCTATGCCTACTTTCTGGAGAGTGTCTCTTATAAATGGCTGTTGCTGTTTGTCAAAAGCTTTTTCTGCATCTACTGAGATTATCATATGGTTTTTATTCTTCACTTTGTTAATATGGTGTATCACACTGGTTGATTTGTGTTTATTGAAGAATCCTTGCATTTCTGGGGTAAATCCCACTTGATCATGGTGCATGATCCTTTTAATGTGCTGTTGCATTCTGTTTGCCAGTATTTTGTTGGGGATTTTTACATCTATGTTCATCAGTGATATTGGCCTGCTGTTTTCTTTTTTGTGACATATTTGTGTGGCTTTTGTATCAGGGTGGTGGTGGCCTCTTAGAATGAGTTTGGGAGTGTTCTTCCCTCTGCTATATTTTGCAAGAGTTTGAGAAGAATAGGTGTTAGCTGTTCTTTAAATGTTTGATAGAATTCTCCTTGAAGCCATCACATCCTGGGCTTTCGTTTGTTGGAAGATTTTTAGTCACAGTTTCAATTTCAGTGCTTGTGATTCATCTGTTTATATTTTATGTTTCTTCCTGGTTCAATCTTGGAAGTTTACGCTTTTCTAAGAATTTGTCCATTTCTTCTAGTTTGTCCATTTTATTGACATATTGTTCCTTGTAATAATCTCTCATCATTCTTTGTATTTCTGCATTTTCAGTTGTTACTTCTCCTTTTTCATTTCTAATTCTGTTGATTTGAGTCTTCTCCCTTTTTTTCTTGATGAGTCTGCCTAATGATTTATCAATTTTATTTACCTCTTCAAAGGACCAGCTTTTAGTTTTATTGGTCTTTGCTATCATTTCTTTCTTTTCTTTTTCATTTATTTCTGATCTTTATGACATCTTTCCTTCTGCTAACTTCGGGTTTTTTTTTTTTTTTTCTTCTTTCTCTAATTGCTTTAGATGTAAACTTAGGTTGGTTATTTGTGATGTTTCTTGTTTCTTGAGGTAGCATTTTATTTCTATAAACTTCCTGCTTAGAACTGCTTTTGCTGCATCCCTGAAGTTTTGGGTTGCCATGTTTTCATTGTCATTTTTTTGTAGGTATTTTTGTAGGTATTTTTGTTTCCTGTTTGATTTCTTCTGTGATCTCTTGGCTATTTAGTAGTGTATTATTTAGTCTCTATGTGTTTGTATTTTTTACAGAGTTTTTCCTGTTATTGATATCTAGTCTCATAGCATTGTGGTCAGAAAAGATACTTGTTATATTTCAGTTTTCTTAAATTTACCAAGGCTTGATTTGTGACCCAAGATATAATCTATCCTGGAGAATGTTCCATGAGTACTTGAGAAGAAAGTGGGATGTGTATTTGATCACATATGCTGACCTTTAACATTCTAGAATATTTTGGTTTTGGCATTTATATTGTATTACCTTAATTAAGCCATGAATTTTATGACAGTGCTTTGACTTTGGCTAGTGGTTTTGTTCCTATTATTCCAATTTTTGGTTTCTGATATGGGTTTATTTTTTTGTAGTCGTTTCCTTTGATTTTGTAATTTCTTCCTATTCACTTAAGTGAAGATTAAGCTTTACACTGCTTGGACATTTTGAAAATTTTGATTATCTTGAGAGTCAATTTAAGCTTAATTGTTTTGTTTCCCCTCTTAACCATCAATTACTGGTGAGTGGGCTGTCTTACTAAGTCATGGATGATCTCTTCACTCTTTCTATTTTATGTTCATGATCAATTGTTCTCAGATGAGTATATTAATTAATATAGATTGTTTATGAAACAGTACTCTGAATCTTTGTTCGCCCTCTTACTCATTCCTAAATAAACTTCATATTACAATATCAGCATTGCAGAAATGGAATGGGAAAGACCAGCTTAAAGTAATGAATGTAACAAAGTGTTAATTTAAAATATTAGAAGCTAAATTCTCAATCCCGTATAAAATTCTTTTAAATTTAAGAATTCTGTGTCTGCAAGCACTGAAATTGAAACTGTCATTAAAAATCTTCCAACAAACAAAAGCCCAGGACCAGATGGCTTCACAGGTGAATTCTATCAAACATTTAGAGAAGAGCTAACACCTATCCTTCTCAAACTCTTCCAAAAGATAGCAGAGGGAGGAACACTCCCAAACTCATTCTATGAGGCCACCATCACCCTGATACCAAAACCAGACAAAGACGTCACAAAGAAAGAAAACTACAGGCCAATATCACTGATGAACATAGATGCAAAAATCCTCAACAAAATACTAGCAAACAGAATCCAACAGCACATTAAAAGGATCATACACCATGATCAAGTGAGGTGTATTCTGGGAATGCAAGGATTCTTCAATATACACAAATCAAACAACGTGATACACCATAGCAACAAACTGAAGGAGAAAAACCATATGATCATCTCAATAGATGCAGAGAAAGCTTTTGACAAAATTCAACACCCATTTATGATAAAAACCCTGCAGAAAGTAGGCATAGAGGGAACTTTCCTCAACATAATAAAGGCCATATATGACAAACCCACAGCCAACAAAGTTCTCAATGGTGAAGAACTGAAACCATTTCCACTAAGATCAGGAACAAGACAAGGTTGCCCACTCTCACCACTCTTATTCAACATAGTTTTGGAAGTTCTAGCCACAGCAATCAGAGAAAAAAAAAAAAAACAAATAAAAGGAATCCAAATAGGAAAAGAAGAAGTAAAGCTGTCACTATTTGCAGATGACATGATATTATACATAGAGAATCCTAAGGATGCTACCAGAAAACCACTAGAGCTAATCAATGAATTTGGTAAAGTAGCAGGATACAAAATTAATGCACAGAAATCTCTGGCATTCTTATACACTAATGATGAAAAATCTGAGAGTGAAATTAAGAAAACACTCCCATTTACCACGGCAACAAAAAGAATAAAATATCTAGGAATAAACCTACCTAAGGAGACAAAAGACTTGTATGCAGAAAACTATAAGACACTGATGAAAGAAATTAAAGATGATACAAATAGGTGGAGAAATATACCATGTTCTTGGATTGGAAGAATCAACATTGTGAAAATGACTCTACTACCCAAAGCAATCTACAGATTCAATGCAATCCCTATCAAACTACCACTAGCATTTTTTACAGAACTAGAAAAAAAAATTTCACAATTTGTATGGAAACACAAAAGACCCCAAATAGCAAAAGCAATCT
>NC_041229.1:27010132-27030481 GCF_002837175.3 Physeter macrocephalus
GGATAGGGAGGGTGGGAGGGAGGGAGACGCAAGAGGGAAGAGATATGGGAACATACGTATATGTATAACTGATTCACTTTGTTGTAAAGGAGAAAACTAACACACTATTGTAAAACAGTTATACTCCAATAAAATGTTAAAAAAAAAAAAAGAATTCTGTGTCTGAAAGGGAAGAGTCTTTGAAATCAGTTGCTTTAACTTATGAGGATAAGATAACCTCTAAAGTGTATTTTTCTACTAGGTACACACACATATTAAGTAATATTTTAAAAATAGAGTTATTTTAATGTTCTCTTTGGAAAAAGGCAAACTACTGTGTTCCAATCATTGAATTGAAAATACCTTTGCAATGGTCATATCTGATACATTTCCCCAGTGTTTTTCACATAAGAATAGTTTTCAAGTAAAACATACTTTTCATATGTGAAGAGAAGGAGAGTGGTTAAAAAAATGAAATTCATTAACTTACCACTTGCTACTACCATGCTCTCAGAATTTTTAAATTGTGCAGTCATCCATGGAATATTTATTTAGTTTTATAATAGTTTTCTCCTTTATTCCAACCAACTACAGTTAGCCAGGACTTAGTTACCCTCTTGACAACTTTAACAATCCTTATCAGAACCTCCTCATGTCTACTGTCATTTTTCTTTTTGTGCAAGAGTACACAACCAGAATTCATTTTATCTCTTTTTCAATACAATTCATAGTTTAAAAAAATCTGTTTAGAAGGTAATTCTGTTTTTTACTTTAAATTGAAAACATGTATCATTTCCTGAGAATGGTGTGTGTGGTGTGAAGTGTGTGCAAGTTTCAATTAAATGGAAGCAAGAACACTTGATGTTCAGAAAATTGTGTTTATTTATTGGGGGAAGGTAAAGATCGCTTTAAGTCATAATATGACTCTAATAATCAGGTTTATATTTTTCTTTTTTCGAATTTTTATTAAAGTATAGTTGATTTACAATTTTATGTTAGTTTCTTCTGTACAGCAAAGAGAATCAGTTATACATATACATATATCCACTCTTTTTTAGATTCTTTTCCCATATAGATCATTACAGAGTATTGAGTAGAGTTCCCTGTGCTGTACAGTAGGTCCTTATTAGTTATCTATTTTATATATAGTAATGTGTATATGTCAATCTCAGTCTCCCAATTTATCCCTCCCCCAGGTCTACATTTTTCAAAGTGTAGGTGAAATTATTTTAAGAAGTTATTTTGTCACCCTTAACTGCCCCTGAATCCTAAAGGATCCTTGCCTTGGTTTATCTCTGTGTTTGTTTCAAAAGCGCCTGGTATTTAACAGAGATATTTCACAGCTGTGCTTTAAGAGATATGCAGTGGTCAACAGCCATGAACTGGCTCTGACTTGACCACAGGAACATGCCTGCACAGATTAGACCTGGAGGTGTCCAAAAGTTACCTCTGTGTCATTACCATACTAAGATCTCCGCACAAGGGTGGATTCGTACTCTACTAGGCAGAATTCATGCTGTGTGCAAAGCAATGTGGAAGACTGTGCATGCCCCATCTGCCCAGCTTCCCCTGGCAAATCTCTTTCCCTTTCCTAGAGTCCTGATGACATGTCTGCTTCTTACCCTTTAAAATTCCCTCACTCCATTTCCTTTGGGAAAAAAGTGTTTTTAGAGCATGAACTCTCCCTTCTTCATTTCTTGGTCAATGAAAAAGTTTCTGCTTTGCTATACTGAACCTGGCTTCATTTGATTTACATTTGTGATGCTAGAGGGCAAATGACCCATTGAGGGGTCACTGACCTGCTGAGGATTGGTAACAATATCATACGAATTTATTAATTAGGATGTTTACTTAACATGTCCTATGTGTGTAATGTAAGAGTGATTCACTAGATTACTAATTTACACTTTAAATAAATGTAACATCAAAAACAAGTAAATAACAAAGCATTCTACAATAAAGTTCCCAAATATAGCAAATGAACAGTTTTGCTAATTTTCCATGCTCAAATACCTCATCTTCTTATCTCAAATTTAACTTTAGCTTTTTCAAATCTAGGAAATATGAAGCATACAAGAGAGAGCCAGTCTTAATTGTAAACTTCAAGATATCAATATCTTGATATTTATTTTTTTTGGTATAGCACCAAGTAGAATCACTTATCTATTCAACTTACCAAATGTTTTGTAAGTTTACTTTGAGACTAGCACCATATCTACATTTCTGAAGCCTAAAACAAACCTCATTAAGAGCTCATAAAGTGTTGTTTATCTGGAAGATTTACAATGTGTATTGCTTAACTAATTAAGAATTATTATGGAAATAACACCTCAATTTATTTAGCTGTTCATGAATGTTGCTCTAAAATATTTTTCAGAAAAGTCTATGGATTTAATTACCTCAATTATGCCTTAAAGCAGTTAAAACAAATAATTAACTTTTCAGTGTAAATTTGCTTTCACATTAACATGAATACTAACTTTTGTTATGCTTTATGAAGCCATAATATCATACATGAGACTGTTATATATATATAAATGTCTGTATACATCTCTATATGTATATTGAAGATGTATTTATTTATATAGGTGGACATAAATGTATAATTAGCTAAAAAAGAATCTAGACTTCAGTGTCAATAATCCAAAATCCTAGAGCCCCAGTCTTCTTTATATTATAGAAATAATGTTAAACCCAATTAAATGATTAATTAAAAGGATCATACACCATGATCAAGCGGGATTCATTCCACAGATGCAAGGATGGTTCAAAGTCTGTAAACCTATCAGTGTGATACACCACATTAACAAATGAAGAATAAAAATCATTTAGTCATCTCATTAGATGCAGAAAACTCTTTTGATAATATTCAACATTCATTATGACAGAAACTCTCAACAAATTAGGTATAGAAGGAACATACCTCAGCATAATAATGGCCAAACATAACAAAACTACAGCCAACATTATACTCAACAGTGAAAATCTGAAAGAATTTCCTCTGAAATCAGGAACAAGACAAAGATGTCCAGTCTTGCCACTTTTATTCAACAGAGTATTGGAAGTCCTAGTCACAACAGTCAGACAAGAAAAAGAAACAAAAGGAATACAAATTGGAAAGGAAGAAGTAAAGTGTCACTGTTTGCAGATGATATGATACTATGCATAGAAAATCCTAAAGATGACACAAAAAAACCTATTAGAAGCAATAAATGAAATACATTTATTCAATTCATATATTCAATTTATAAAGTTGCAGGATAAAAATTAATATGCAAAAATCTGTTGCATTTCTATACATTAACAACAAACTGTCAGAAATAGAAATTAAGAAAACAAACTGATCTAAAAGTATAAAATACTTAGGAATAAATCTAACCAAGGAGGTAAAAGAATTGTACTCATCTAACTGTAAGATATTGATGAAAGAAATTGAAGATGACAAAACAAATGAAAAGATATACATGCTCATGGATTGGAAGAATTATTTTTGTTAAAATGACCATACTCCCCAAGGCAAATCTATAGATTCAATGCAATCCCCAACAAAATACCAATGGCATTTTTCACAGAACTAGAACAAATAATTCTAAAATTTGTTGGAAACACAAAAGACCCCAAACAGCCAAAACAATCTTGAGAAAGGAGAACAAAGCTGGAAGAACAATGTTCCCTGATTTCAAAATATACTGCAAAGCTACAGTTAGTATAGCAGTATGGTACAGATAAAAAAACAGATACATAGATCAGTGGAACAGAATAGAGAGCTGAGAAATGAACCAACAGTTATATAATCAATTAATCTATGACAAAGGAGGCAAGAATATACAATGGGAAAAAAGACAGCCTCTTCAATAAATGGTATTGGGAAAACTGGACAGCTACATGAAAAGAATCAAACTGGACTACTTTCTCACACTATATACAAAAATAAACTCAGGGGGCTTCCCTGGTGGCGCAGTGGTTGAGAGTCCACCTGCCGATGCAGGGGACATGGGTTCGTGCCCTGGTCCGGGATGATCCCACATGCCACGGAACGGCTAGGCCCATGAGCCATGGCCACTGAGCCTGTGCATCCAGAGCCTGTGCTCTGCAATGGGAGAGGCCACAACGGTGAGAGGCCTGCATACTGCAAAAAAACAAACAAACAAAAAAAACAACAAAATAAACTCAAAATGGATTAAAGAGTTAAATGTAAGACCTGAAACCTTAAAAATCCTAGAAGAAAACATGCTCAATACACTCTTTGACATCAGTCTTAGCAATATTCTTTTGGATATGTCGCCTCAGGCAACGGAAACAAAAACAAAGATTAACAAATGGGATTACATCAAACTAAAGAGCTTTTCACAGTGAAGGAAACTATCAACAAAACAAAAATGATATATCATATATCATTATATCTTTACAAATATATGATATATCATATATCACGACAAATATATGTTGTAAGGGGTTAATATCCAAAGTATACAAAGAACTCATATGATTCAACATCAAAAAAAAACCTGATGAAAAGATGGGCAGAGGATTTAAATAGAAATTTTCTCAAAGAAGACCTACAGATGGCCAATAGGCAGATGAAAATATGCTCAATAGTACTAGTCATCTGGGAAATGCAAATCAAAACAACAATGAGATATTATCTCACATCTGTCAGAATGGCTATCTTCAAGAAGATAACAAATAATAATGTTAGCAAGGATGTGGAGAAAAGGGAACCACTGTGCACTGTTGATGGGAATGTAAATTGGTGCAGCCACTATGGAAAACAATATGGACATTCCTCAAAAAATTAAAAATAGAACTACCATACAATCCAGCAGTTTTACCTTTGGGTATTTACCTGAGGAAACAAAAACACTAATTTGAAAAAAAGTATATGCACTCCAATGTTCATTGTTGCATTATATACAATAGTTAATATATTAAAGCAACCTAATGCATGAATTGATCAACAAATGGACATCCATCAGTGGACAAATGAATAAAGAAGTTATCACACACACACACACACACACACACACACACACACACACACTGGAATATTACTCAGCCATAAAAAAGAATGAAATCTTGTCATTTGTGACAACATGGAAGGATTTAGAGGGTATTATGCTAAGTGAAATAATTCACAGAGAAATACAAATATAGTATGGTCTTTCTTATATGTGGAGTCTAAACAAAACAAACAAAACAAGTTTGTATATACAGAGAACAGAATTGGTGTTTATTGCCAGAGGCAGGGGGTGGGAAAAATGGATGAAGTGGGTCAAAAGGTAAAAAGAAAATAGAACAGCAATGACTAGAGCTAGAGGAAGTAGAGGAAGACAGCTGGTTTGAACATATTTTCAGATACTTGGATAAGAAACAGAGAGCAATTCAGAAAAAAAAAAATAAAAAGACAGACTCTTAGGTCAGAAAGGTGATATATATTCAAATCTTGAGCCCTCAAGAAAGGTGTTCAGGGAAAAAAAAAGCCTAAAATTGACACATGTTTTGTACATGCTACATTAGCTACTGAACCTGACAGCAATCCAGTGAAGTAGGAGTTCCAACAGATAAGTAAACTTAGTTTTAGTGAAGGTAGGAAACTTTTCAAAAGTTGTACAGCTAGTAAAGAGTGCCAGGATTCATCTCTATTTTCTATCTGAACTGCAAAGCCCAGCTCTTTTGTTATGCTGTCTCAAAAAATTTAAAGTATATAGTGAATACTATTATTAAGAGGTTATAGTATGTGTGCTTATGCTTGTGAATATATGCAGTGTGTCTATACAGGTACATAGTGTGTATAATATTTACATTCCTAATATAAATGGATATATTATATATTATTATATAGTATAATAATATAAATTAATAAAGTATAGCTATAAATAATCTTTTTGAAAGAAGCAAGATAAAAAGAAATGTTGATACTTCAAGGACATAAGCTTTGCAATTAATTAAGTTATAGGATGTGCTTTTGTAAGAAAAATTATATTCAATATGCTTGTAAAGAAAAACAATTCTTAATAGAGACACAGATGTACAGAACAAACGTATGGACACCAAGGGGGGAAAGCAGGGAGTGGGTGGTGGTGGTGGTGGTGCGATGAATTGGGAGATTGGGATTGACATATATACACTAATATGTATAAAATAGATAACTAATAAGAACCTGCCATATAAAAAATAAAATTCAAAAACAAACAAACAAAGAAGAAAAACAATTCTTGGTAAACATTAAAGAAATTACCAGTATTTTTATTTGTAAGAATTTCTGATTGATTTAATAAGCAATATCCAGGAAAACTTTTAATAGCTTTACTGATGCTGAGAAGAGAGGGAATATCTTACCTATTGTAATAGGCTCAGATATATTAATAATAATTACCTTTACTGATAGGCTTGGTTGTGTCTCAAACCATTTTTCTCATTTTGTGCCCACAGTTCAATTAGCTAATACTTTCTACATCTTGACAGCTAGGGTCACTGATGAGGTTAACTAAGTCCTTGGATTTTATTTGATATTAATGTATGCCTACTCATCTTTATTCTGCAAGTACCTATTTATCTCAGATTGTTCTAAATCTAAGAGTGATTGACTCAGCTCTTAAATAGGAATGCATAGAAGAAGCTCTATTTCAGCATCTTGTCTAGCACTGCCATTCTGGCTTTGCTTTTGATGTTCTATCAGCAGATGGATTCTTGCTCTTGAACTCCAGCCTCCATTTGGCTATTTCTGTTCTTATGCTCCATTTTCCCACTTCCAGTCTCTGGAACTCAGATGTCCTGGGTTTGTAAGTTTGTTTCAGGTCATTGACCAAACAGATGAATCTCCTTGAAGTGGAAGCATATTCCCACCTGGACCTAAGCAGGTCACCTGTCCATCTGAGTCTTTGTTAAGTTATTCTCTTTCTTAGATATCCACTAATTGCCTGCCTTTTTCTGCTAGAATTGGCATGCCAGATGCCAATTTTTTTCAACCTTGTCTAATAATACTGCTGTTCTTCATGTCTTTCCTTTGTGACTCATACCTAGGTATCACACTCTTAGTATTATAGATTATTTTAGTTAGATATTATCAAATATTTTCTTGAACACCTCCAGTGATCAGAAGCACAGTATCTTCTAAGGAACTCAATTCCATTTTCATTATACTTTTGTTAGAAAGTTCTTTCTTATTTTGAGTCAAATTCAAGCTCTCTATAGTTTTTTCCCTGGTTGGCCTAAAAATGAGCATAGTGTTTATGCACTGACTACAGTAAATCGTAGTGTTTATATTATTTACAACTCAAAGTTTTCAATTAAAAGATTTTTCTCCCCATGGTTAATAAGAGTGGAAACAAAAAGCCACCGTTCAGAAAATGTAAGTAACATGCCAAAAGTTATAGTTAGTAGATTGTGGTCCCAATATTAACAAATGCCATTTTGGTTTTGTTATTTCCTTTTTTTCAAGTGATCTTGATTTCACCCAATCACACTGTAGCCACTCATTCCCATGGGTATAATCTTGACATTGACAAAAACTGCAATCGCTACATAATCAATTGGTCACCCTCTAAACTTCACATCCTATGCCTCCATCTAATTCCCTCTAGAGCCATACTCCAACAATTCTTTGACCCCATTAGAATAATCAACCCATTGATCTACTGTTTTTGTTCTATCCCTCATTGTCCTTATGTGTTTTCTTGTCTCCTAAACCAGCTTATAATTCATGGATAATCATAGTTACACTTGTATACACTCTCAACCACTTTACCTCTCTCCAGTTTATCATATTCATTTGGCAAAGTTCTAATCCAGAGTAAGTCCAATTCTTAATCAGGCTGAGCCTATATCCATATAGCTGAATGTGGCTGGATAAAAACTCACAGTCATACCAACTGGTGTCTTTAATGGTGTCTGGAAAGCTAATTCATTCTCTTTCTTACTATCTTAGATGATTATTAAATCTTTTCTTTCCTCAAATATGAAACTTTTTCACATGCTCAGTTTCATCAGAAGACCTTAACTCCTGTTTTGTCTAAAAACTGAAGCTTTCAAAAAAGAACTTCCACAAGCTCCTACCACTATATCTGCCCATGCATCTGACTCTGTGTGCAAATACTCTACTTTCTCTTCTGTTACTATGAGTGAATTATCTGTGTTCCTAGCTAAGACCAAGTCCTTTATGTGTACCTTAGATTCCATCTGCCCTTACTTACTCAAGGACATCTCCTTTCTCTCCAGCATCACCATTTTTTCCCTCTCTAGATCATTTATCAGCATATAAACATGCTATTATTTCTTTCATATCTTGATCTTATTTTCCCTCCAGCTACTGTCTCATTTTTATTCTCTTTACAGCAAAACTCCTTGAAATAATCATCTATTCTTGCTGTCTTCAATTTCTCTCCTTCTGTTCTTTCTTGAACACAAATTAGGTTTTCACCACCTCCAGTGAAACTGCTCTTGTGAGGATCATCAATGACCACTATTTTGTTAAATCCAAAGGGAATTTCTCAGGTCTAATCATACTGTTTATAAATAGCATTTTACTCAGTTGATCACTCTTCCTTGAAACCACCTGATACTTGACATCTAAAACTACCACACTCACCTCATTTTCCTTCTTTCTAGCCATTCATTTCTCAGTCTCTATTGGTTCCTTTTCATCTCATCCATCTCTATAGATCACAGTGCCCAGGGCAGAGTTCATTACTTGGAATTCTCTTATTTTTCTACCCTCACTGTCTATGTGCTGACATTCTCTTGTGATGGCGATGACTTTAAATACCATCTTAATACTAATAACTCCCAAATTTTTATCTTAATCCTGTTCCTCTCTGAATTCTAGACCCACATATATGTCTACTTAACATTTCCACTTGGAGATTTAACCATAAACACCTCAAAATTAGCATGTTAAAACCTGAGTTCTCCTTCACTCCCCACCAATATTCTTCTGTCTGTCCTCATCTCAGTGATGATAATTGCATTTCTAGCTGCTAGAGCCTAAACCTTGATGTCAGTGTTGTTTCCTCCATTTCCCTCACACTCCACGATAGCAAGTTCTATTGACTCTCTTCAAAACATATCCTGAATTTAACCACTTGTGACCACCCCCAGTGCTAGTCTATGCATTTCTTGCCTGGATTATTGCAACAGTCTCCTAGATGGTCTCGTGTTTCTGCCCACTCCCATTCTCAGTCAGTAACCATAGAGATCCTGTTAAAATGTAAGTCATATTATGTCATTTATCTTTTCATTCAAAACTAGATCCTGCTGGGTCCCATGTAATATAACATCCATCACCTCTCTGAGCTAACTTCCTATTCTTCTCCTCCTCTTCCTATATTTCCAGCCACTTCATTTTATCACTATTCGTCAAGCACTCTAAGGAATCTGCTTTCTTGCTCAGGTTTTTGCAATTGTTTGTCCTGCCTGAAAACTCTCCCATAGATGTTCTCAGGGCTAAACCTTCAATTCTTTCAAATCTTCCTCAAAGTTACCTCCACAGGTGACTCCATCCTTCTACTAACAATTCATATCCCTTTCCCTCGCTTTATTTTTTTTTCTTTGTCAACCTGTCATCTAACATATCTTTTTTATTGTTTGCCTTTTCTCTATTTGAACACAAGCTCCATGGGTATAGCTTGTATTGCTGGCTGTGTGTGTGTGTGTGTGTGTGTGTGTGTGTGTGTGTGTGTGATTTTGTGTGTATGCATATTGTGATTTCATCTGTCTTGCTTATATTGCTAAATCTAGGATAGTTCCTGGCACAAAGTGGTTTCACATATATTTGCTAAATAAATTACTACATAGGAGGAAGAATTCAAACTAGGCTTATCTTGTTCAAAAAATTCAAGTAATTTCTATTTAAATTGTAGTCAGCAGTCACCTAAACAAATACATTGAGCTCTATGCTATATACTAGAAGACATGCTGATATAGAATTTACATTCTTGCTGGAGAACAGATGAAGCCAACAATAAGTAGCAGAAATTGGCTTATAATTAATTGCCAATGGTATGGTACTGATGACAAGTCCTAAGAAGGGGAAATGAATAAGATATAAAGGAATCCATTATGGTTTCAAAAAGGTGGTGTAGTTATTAAGCTAATTTAAGTGATGGGTGATATTTAGCCAGATAATGAGGATAAAGCATGAGTTAGATTTGAAGGATGTTGGACACCTGACTAATTAGAATGGCTTAAGAGTGAAATTGGGGAATAAATTTTAATTTGGTGATGGTATTCCAAGAAAAATACAGAAGCATGCAGTGTTAAATTGAGAATTAGAGTGTAATCATAGACCCCAAATCTCACTGTATAACCAGGTTTCCTGATTATTCATATTTGTAGAACCAAAACAGTTAAATTTTTCTTTGTTACACATATACCAGAATTATCTTCTAAAAGGCACACACCACCCATTAAGCCTTCATTTTATGACCTTACTTAGAGTGAGCTTTATTTATGTCTTTTTTCTCATCTAAACACAAATTCTTTAGTATTTCTTATATGTAATTTCTCCTAATGTAGTGCTTCTGTACAGTCTCTGATTTACTTTGGGCTTCTTTCTTTTCATTACCAAAATAAGATATTAAGGTTTACAGTGTGTGGAAAAGAAAAATGACAAAAACTTTTATGAACTCTTTATAAGACAAATCATCAGTAGCTATGAAAGTATTAATCTATTGCTCAGTGTAAGTTTGGTACAACTATTTAAAAAATGTTAAGAGGAAAATAAATTCTATTTTATTTATTTACAGAGTCACTTTACTTTATAAAGAAGATGTTTTTTCTTTCTTATTTTCTTAGTTTCCCATGTGTTTAGACTCTAGATAACTACCTAGTACCTATTTGTCTTCTCTTGTACCTCACAGGATGATGGAGGAACCAGAACACTGATGGAAATCACCTCATACAACGAGATTGGTTGAAGGTAAATTAAGTAATGACACAATATTTGTCAAATATTGGAAATGTATGACTACAATGAACATTGATATTCATGAGACTTGGTACAGTGGAAACTAAATGCTTTCAGAGGCCAGCTCATAGTTTCCAGAGGTCACTCATTGTCTCCAACATATATAACTTTAAAAATCATATATAGACGCTTCCCTGGTGGTGCAGTGGTTGAGAGTCCATCTGCCGATGCAGGGGACACGGGTTTGTACCCCGGTCTGGGAAGATCCCACATGCCGCGGATCAGCTAGGCCCGTGAGCCATGGTCGCTGAGCCTGCTCGTCCAGGGCCTATGCTCTGCAACGGGAGAGGCCACAACAGTGAGAGGCTCGTGTACCGCCAAAAAAAAAAAAAAGAAAGAAAAAAACCAGAAAAAAAAATAAAACCATATATAAATGATATATAAAAATCATATATAAAATAATTATATATAAACAAAATTAAATTTGTATCACGTGTCAATCGATTTAGAAAGAAAACAATATGTTTAATATTTAATCAACAGAAAATACCCAAATAAATAAGTACATGCAAGAAAGAGCAAAATTTTGGACAATCTTGCCAAACAGTGTACTGCATTTGATTTTAGGAAAATGGATTAGTTGGATGGAATCAATGAAAATATTGAATTGCATCCTGGGGAACTAGCAGTACAGGAAAGAGAGGATTTGGCTAAAGATAAAATTAAAATTGAAGCAACTGATATAAATGTCCTTTGAAATGATATAGCTTATCAAAAAAATCACTATGTCAAGATTGGAAGCTTAGAATGATGATTAGAAATGGGTTCCACTTCAGGCAGTTGGCTGGCAGTCTTTCTTGCATGGACTCACAGCTAAAATGGCATTTGTCATCTTCTGAAGCTCCTACCTTACTTCCTTTAACCACTAAAAGAAAGGCAAATGATTGTATTAGGCAAAAGAAATAAAGTTTATGCTACTAATAACAAAATAATTGTAGTAAAGTTGAATATGAAAACATAATAAGCATTGATGTTCTAATACTGTGTTGATTTTATTTCTCTATTTTTCTAATGACAATGCAGGTCTCAGACAATCTTCCTGAATTATTGTAACTATTTTAATTGCTCTCCCTGCTTAATGGTTGCACCTCTCCAAATCAATTCACTCCAGAGTGATCTTTTACTCTGTTTTTAAAACTCATCAATAGCTTCCCACTATCCTTAG
This sequence comes from Physeter macrocephalus, assembly GCF_002837175.3. Lineage (NCBI taxonomy): Eukaryota > Metazoa > Chordata > Mammalia > Artiodactyla > Physeteridae > Physeter > Physeter macrocephalus. Next base: position 27,022,240 of record NC_041229.1, read on the forward strand.
AATAAAGTGCAAATCTTACTTAGCCTAAGTGTATCTCTCCAGATTCTATCTCTTACCCCCCAAAAACCCACCTCCTTTACTCACACAGTCACTCTGGTTCCTTTCACAGTAAGCTTCCTTCACTTTCTCGAACATGTATACTCTCCTACTAATGTTTCAGAGGGAGCAGAGGCATGACTTCTCTGGAAATCTTTGCAAGACACCCCATCTATCCTATGTATGTGCAGTGATAGCATCATATTCTTTCCCTATCAGCACACTTGCCATATCATTGAATAATAAATACTTTTAAAATTAATTTCTTTTATACCCCTAGACCTGGAGTTCTTAACAATTTTTGGTATCATGAACTTATTTAGTATTCTGGTGAGGTCTTTTTAAAGGCATAAGATAGATTACTTAAGATAACAAAAGAAACAAGTTATATTGAAATAAAATTTCAAGATATCAAAATTGTATTTCAAGATATTGAAATACAATTTCAAAATATATTGATATACGAATATATTTGCTTTTTAATTATTGCATTGAGTAATAAAACCTAGTGACATGTCAATAGCAAACAACTTAAAAATTATGATGAACAAAAATGATACTTTCAGATATCTGCAGCACTGAAAAGTGTTATCTCTGATTTTTAATGGTGACAGAGTCACAGGCCTATATTAATAATTAAATTTAATGCTAATTTTCAGTTACAGGTTAGGAAAAATAAAGATGTCAATTTTTTTCCCCATACTAGTTTACAACTCCTCTCTCGCTATCCTAGGTTAAAACCTCTCTACTAGTGGGTCAACTCAGTATGGAGAGGCACCAGATCTGTCTTGTCTATCATTGAATCCCCATTTTTTTTACTATATAACCATATAACAGTAACTATAACATAACTACATATATAACACCTTCTGTTTTAGGTTTTGGAGATAGAGCTGTGAATAATAAAACAAAAACACTCTGTCTTATGGGACCTTCATTCTAGTGGGAGAGGAAAACACCTCATAGACACTCATATTGTTTCTGGAGTTGAATGTTCCTCTTTTGCTTTGACCTCTTCTAAGATCAATAAGTGCCTACAAACTGCTACTATAGCAGTTTCTAGTCAGGTATTGAAGTTCTGAATTAATTGGCTGATAATAAAGAGATCATTTAAAAATGGAGAGAAATTGTTATTGCCCTTTAAAACATACATTTTCATAACTGTCTGCTCATTTAGGGCTTCTTGATAGAGAATCATAATTCCTACATCTTCGTGTCCTAGCTTACGCAAATCTCCCTTCCTTGAGATCCTACTCTTCTTGGTTAACTACTAACTTTTCAAGACTGAGATATCACTTACTCTGGGGATATTTCTCTCCATTTCTCCCCACATAGTTTCACCACTCTGGTTTGGAATTCTTCCTTGGTGTTCAAGTAGCACTTTGGGCATATCAATTTTTGAACAGCTGATAGACAGGAGTGAAATTATCCAGCTGTGTATTCATACCCTCGTTTTCCTTCCCTTAAATTATGTGACCCTCTGTCTCTGCTAGACTACAAGGCCCTCAGTAAAGCAGGCACATTGCTCTCTCTACTGAAGCACTGCTTCTGAATTCCCTGTGGGGATGAAAACCTTTCAACTCTGAGAACATTCATTCTTGCTTTATTGAGAATGTTTAAAGGTCAATTTTAAGAGAGGTAGCAGAATGCCTGTATTTTGGGGCTCTCAAACTCCAAATGACATTATATGCACTTTTTGAGCTCCCTACTGTTAGATTCTATGGACTATCTCCCTGTAGGACAGGGACACAGCAGGGATTGTGTCTAGATATTGTGATCCTAATACCTGACCTGCATTATACCTCATCCTCTATTTACCTGTGAGGAGGTATAGAATAGGGACTGTGTAGTATCCTTATTACTGTCTATATCTTTAAAAGTATAGGAAATGGTGTTGGCTTCAGGTATACTCCCAAGGGACGTGCCAGACCTCACTTACATCTACTTTGTCTAGCCTAAAATCCCAGGGAGTAGTAGCCCACTCTTATTTTTATTTATATCTCCAGGAGTTAGCACAATGCTCAGCATATGGTAGTTAGCTATAAACGTTTCCTGAAGTGAACCAAAATGATTTTAACAAAATTATGAGATTTCTAGCCTGCTGGCACAAGAAAATTTTTTTCTGTTGATAATGCACAATTTTCCTTTAAATAAGAGAATAAAGGAACCTGTGAGAATCTGATATGATTTTGGCTGTATTATTTAAAAATCTTAATAATTTAATTTATGAGTAGACAATAGGGATGATATGCCACTTAACTTTGTATTTTGGATCATCCACTTGGTAAACTGGCATAGCCCTGATCAGATGCCTGATTGGTACTTTAAATATCAATTTAGGAAGTTGGTGGATGAGGAAGACCCTGAATTCACCCCTCCCATGAGCACAACAAAATTACAACTATTTACAGAACATCTATTGATGAGAGAGACCTGAAGACTAGCAGAAAAGATCTTTTACAACTAAAGATGTAAAGAAGAAACCACAATGAAATGGGTAGGAGGGGCAGAAATGAGGTATAGTCAAGACCCATATCCCTGGATGGATGACCCACAAACAGGAGGATAATTACAATTGCAGAGGTTCTCCCCAGGGAGCAATGGGTCCAAGTCCCACATCAGGCTCCCCAGACCGGGGATCATGAACCAGGAAGATGAGCTCCCAGAATGTTTGGCTTTGAAGGCCAGTGGGGCTTACTTTCAGAAGAGCCAGAGGGCTTCAGGAAATAGACTGCACTCTTAAAGGGTACACACAAAATCTCACATGCCTCAGGACCCAGAGAAGAAGCAGTGATTTGAAAGGAGCCTGGGTCAGATGCACCTGCTGAGATCTGGAGAGGCAAAAGGCAAATGGAGCTCAACCTGGGGACACAGACACTGGAGGCAGCCATTTTTGGAAGCTTGTTCTGCAACAAGTACACTGGTATTGGCAAGCATCATTTTGGAATTCTCTCTTATGAACACCCACACCCAACCCTCCCAACAGCCTGATGGCACCAGTACTGAGATGCCTCAGGCCAAGCAGCTAGCTGGGTGGGACCATAGCTCCATGCCCCAGCAGGGTGGCTGCCTCAGGATATCCCTGAGTCCCCAGCTGCTTTGGGACCCAGCCCTACCCATAAGAGGGGCCAGAACCCAGCCCCTCCTACCAGCCTCTCCTTCTAGCACCAGCTCAGGGACCCTTGGCCCCTGCAGTCAGAGACCCTGCATCCCAGCTCCATACCCAAGTGGGCTGGCACTAAACCCTGGAATCTCTAGGCCTCTGCCCCATCCACCAGTGTACTGACACCAGCTCTGAGAACCCTGTACCCTGCAGCAACAGATCCAAGGACCCAACACCACCCACCAGTAGGCTGGCAATAGCTCCAGGAAATGGCTTCATCCACCAGTGGGACGCACTAACCCTGAGATACACTGGGCCCTGGTCCCACTCACCAGCAGGCCAACACCAGCCTTAGTACCCCATTGAGCCCCAATGCTTCCCACCAGCAGGCTGCACCCAGTCTGAGAGACATTGGGTCCCTAATCTAGCCACCCAGGGATCTAATACCACTCACCAGAAGGGCAACATCTCCTTGGAACACTCTGGAACCTGTAGCCAGCTGTGTCAGGAACTGGCCTCAACCACCAGCAGGCCAACACTAAATCTGGGATCCCCTGGTCACAACCAGACACTCCAGGACTCCGCTTCACCCACTAGTGGGCCAGGAACAGCCTGAAGCTACACAGCCAGCCATCTTGAGAACTGGCTATGACCACAATGGCCAGCGTTTGCTGCATAAGGCAGGGCCTGGCAACCAACGAAACTGTTGGAAAGCCACACTTATAAGACTGCCCACAGTAGTCAGCCTGCCACAACAGAAAGGTCCATGCAGCTCATATATGGGGCTCCCCCTAGAGCACATAGCTCTTGTGACCAGAGGACTGCATTGCTGCGATGCATAGGATGTCCATAGAAAAGGCCAGTTCTCCATGATCAGGGAACATAACCAACATACCAAAAACAAAAAAATAAAAACAGCAAATTAGGCAAAATGAGGGGACAGAGAATATATTCCAGATGAAGGAACAAGATAAACCCCCAGAAGAAGAACTAAGTGAAGTGGAGATAAGCAATCTACTCAAAAAAGAGTTCAAGATAATGATCATAAAGATGCTCAAAAGTACTTGAGATAAGAATGGACAAACACAGTGAGAACTTTAACAAGGAGTTAGAAAATATAAAGAAGATCCAAACAGAGCTGAAGAATACAATAACCAAAATAAAAAATATACTATACGGAATCAACAATAGATTAGATGATACAGAGGAAGAGATCCGTGAACTGGAAGAAAAATGGAAGTCACTGAAGCTGAACAGAAGAAAGAAAAAATAATAAAATAATGAGGACAGTTTAAGAGACATGTGGAACAATAGCAAGCATACTAACATTCACATTATAGGGGTCCCAGAAGGGGATGAGAGAGGGAAGAGGCAGAGAACATATTTGAAAACAAAATAGTTGGAGGTTTCCCTTGCCTGGGAAAGGAAACAAACATTCAGGTCCAGGAATCACAGAGAGTCCCAAACAGGATCAAACAAAAGAGGAACACACCAAGGCATATTGTAATCAAAATGTTAAAAATTAAAGATAAGAGAGATTATTGAAGTCAACAAGGGAAAAGCAACGTTACACCCAAGGGAACTCCCATAAGCCTATCAGCACACTTTTCAGCAGAAACTTTGCTGGCCATAAGGGAATGGCATGATATATTTAAAAGTGACAAAAGGGAAAAATGTACAACCAAGAAGGCTTTCATTCAAGAAGGCTACCTGGCAAGGCTTTCATTCAGATTTGAAGGAGAGATCAAAAGTTTCACAGACTAGCAAAGAGATCAGCACCATGAAACCAGCTTTACAAGAAAGGTTGAAGGGCCTTCTCTAAGCAGAAAAGAAAAAGCCACAACTAGAAATATGAAATGGATGAAAGGAAAAATCTTATTGGTAAAGGCAAATATACAGTAAAGTTAGTAAATCAACCACATATAAAGCTAGTAGGAAGGTTAAAAGACCAAAGTAGTAATATCATCTATATCCACAGTAAGTAATTAAGGGATACACAAAGTAAAAAGATGTAAAATATGATGTCATAACAGTAAATGGGGGTGGGTTGTAAAAATGCAGGGTTGTTAAAATGCATTTGAACTTAAGAGATCAGGAGCTTAAAATAATCACGTATATATAGGATGCTATTTATATAAACCTCATGGCAACCACAAACCAAAAATATATAATATAGATACACCTACAGAAAAGAGAAAGACATCTAAATATATCACTAAAGACAGTAATCAAACCACAAGGGAAGATAGCAAAAGAAGAAAGGACCAAAAAGAACTACAACAACAATCCAAAATCAATTAACAAAATGGCAATAAGTACATACCTAAGAATAATTACTTTAAATGTAAATGGAATAAATGCTCCAATCAAAAGACATAGGGTGGCTGAATGGATACAAAAACAAAACCCATATAGATGCTGCCTACAAAAAACTCACTTCAGATATAAAGACACACATAGGAGAGTGGAGAGAAGATGGCGGAAGAGTAAGATGCGGAGATCACCTTCCTCCCCACAGATACATCAGAAATACATCTACAGGTGGAACTGCTACTATAGAACACCCAATGAACACTGGCAGAAGGCTTCAGACATTCCAAAAGGCAAGAAACTCCCCACGTACCTGGGTAGGGCAAAAGAAAAAAGAATAAACAGAGACAAAAGAATAGGGACGGGACCTGCACCAGTGGGAGGGAGCTGTGAAGGAAGAAAGGTTTCCACACACTAGAAGCCCCTTCGCGGGCGGAGACTGCGGGTGGCAGAGGGGGAAGCTTCAGAGCCATGGAAGAGAGCAGTAACAGGGTGCGGAGGGCAAAGTGGACAGATTCCCGCAGAAGATCGGTGCCGACTAGCACTCACCAGCCTGAGAGGCTTGTCTGCTCACCTGCCGGGACGGACGGGGGCTGGGAGCTGAGGCTCGGGCTTCAGTCGGAAGCTGGGAGAGGACTGGGGTTGGCTGCGCGAAAACACCCTGAAGGGGTTAGTGCACCACGGCTAGCTGGGAGGGAGTCCAGGAGAAGTCTGGAGCTGACGAAGAGGCAAGAGACCTTTTCTTCCCTCTTTGCTTCCTGGGGCGCGAGGAGAGGGGATTAAGTGCACCGCTTAAAGGAGCTCCAGAAACGGGCGCGAAGCTGCCAAAGAGACAAGAGACTTTTTCTTGCCTCTTTGTTTCGTGGTGCGAGAGGAGAGGGGATTAAGCGTGCCACTTAAAGGAGCTCCAGAAACGGGCACAAGACATGGCTATTATCGCGGACCCCAGAGATGGGCGTGAGATTCTAAGGCTGCTGCTGCTGCCACCAAGAAGCCTGTGTGTGAGCACAGGACACTTTCCACACCTTCCCTCCCGGGAGCCTGTGCAGCCCGCCGCTGCCAGAGTCCCGTGATCCAGGGACAACTTCCCCGGAAGAAAGCATGGTGCACTTCAGGCTGGTGCAAAGTCACGCCGGCCTCTGCCGCCACAGGCTCACCCCGCATCCGTACCCCTCCCTCTCCCCGGCCTGAGTGAACTAGAGCCCCCGAATCAGCTGCTCCTTTAACCCCATCCTGTCTGAGAGAAGAGCAGACACCCTCGGGCGACCTACGTACGTGCAGAGGCGAGGCCAAGTCCAAAGCTGAACCCCAGGATCTGTGCGAACAAAGAGGAGAGGGGGAGGTCTCTCCCAGCAGCCTCAGAAGCAGCGGATTAAAACTCCACAATCAACTTGACGTGCCCTGCATCTGTGGAATACCTGAATAGACAGCAAATCATCCCAAGTTGAGGAGATGGACTTTGGGAGCAAGATATATTATTTTTTTCCCCTTTTTCTCTTTTACTGAGTGTGTATGTGTGTGCTTCTGTGTGAGATTTTGTCTGTATAGCTTTGCATTCACCATTTGCTCACAAGACACATTATTCTGCATGCTACTGGAAATACCAGTGAACCGGGTTTTCACTGTCCTTACAGTGTGACCTGAGACTAGGTAAGAAAGCACAGTCTAGGAACGAAGTCCTATGAGGCCCTCCTAAACTGGAAGTGTGCTGGACTTTGCTACCCTGTAATTCCAAAGGTCAGGACAAGGCCTGAAATGTGTTTCTGCCATTTGCTATCTAGTAAACTCCAAAAAGTGATATGGGCTTCCTTTCTTTCTTCCATTCTTCCTTCCTTCCTTCCTTGCTTTCTTCATTTCCTTTCTATTTTTTCTCCTTTTTATTCTGAGCCATGTGGATTAAATGCTCTTGGGGCTCCAGCCGGGTGTCAGGGCTGTGTCTCTGAGGTGAGAGAACCAATTTCAGGACACTGGCCCACAAGAGACCTCCCAGTTCCATGTAATATCAAACGGGGAAAATCTCCCAGAGATCTCCATCTCAACACCAAGACCCAGCTTCACTCAACGACCAGCAAGCTACAGTACTGGACACCCTATGCCCAACAACTAGCAAGACAGGGCTACAGCTCCATCCATTAGCAGAGAGGCTGCCTAAAATCATAATAAGGCTACAGACACCCCAAAACACACCACCAGACATGGACCTGCCCACCAGAAAGACAAGATCCAGCCTCATCCACCAGAACACAGCTACCAGTCCACTCCACCAGGAAGCACACAACACACTGAACCAACATTACCCACTGGGGGCAGACACCAAAAACAACAGGAACTACAAACCTGAAGCCTGCGCAAAGGAGATCTCAAACACAGTAAGTTAAGGAAAATGGGAAGGCAGAGAAAGAAACAGCAGATGAAGGAGCAAGGTAAAAACCCACCAGACCTAACAAATGAAGAGGAAATGGCAGTCTACCTGAAAAATAATTCAGAATAATGATAGTAGAGATGATCCAAAATCTTGGAAATAGAACAGACAAAATACAAAAAATATTTAACAAGGACTGAGAGGAACTAAAGAGGAAGCAAGCAACGATGCACAACACAATAAATGAAATTTAAAATACTCTAGATGGGATCAATAGCAGAATAACTGAGGCAGAAGAACGGATAAGTGACCTGGAAGATAAAATAGTGGAAATAGCTACTGCAGAGCAGAATAAAGAAAAAAGAATGAAAAGAACTGAGGACAGTCTCAGAGACCTCTGGGACAACATTAAACGCACCAACATTCGAATT
>NC_041229.1:27031257-27090808 GCF_002837175.3 Physeter macrocephalus
AACATAGGAGCACTTCAATACATAAGGCAAATACTAACAGCCATAAAAGGGGAAATCGACCGTAACACAATCATAGTAGGGGACTTTAACACCCCACTTTCACCAAAGGACAAATCATCCAAAATGAAAATAAATAAGGAAACACAAGTTTTAAATGATACAAGATGGACTTAAAATGATACAAGATGGACAAGTTGGACTTAATTGATATTTATAGGACATTCCATCCAAAAACAACAGAATACACAATTTTCTCAAGTGCTTAAGGAACATTCTCCAGGATAGATCATATCTTGGGTCACAAATCTAGCCTTGGTAAATTTAAGAAAATTAAAATCATCTCAAGTATCTTTTCTGACCAAAACGCTATGAGACTGGATATCAATGACAGGAAAAGATCTGTAAAAAATACAAACACATGGAGGCTAAACAATACACTACTTAATAACGAAGTGATCACTGAAGAAATCCAAGAGGAAATAAAAAAAATACTTAGAGACAAATGACAATGGAGGCAATATGACCCAAAATCTATGGGATGCAACAAAAGCAGTTCTAAGAGGAAGGTTTACAGAAATACAATCCTCCCTTAAGAAACAGGAAACATCTCGAATAAACAACCTAACCTTGCACCTAAAGCAATTAGAGAAAGAAGAACAAAAAAATCCCAAATTTAGCAGAAGGAGAGAAATCATAAAGATCAGATCAGAAATAAATGAAAAAGAAATGAAGGAAACAATAGCAAAGATCAATAAAACTAAAAGCTGGTTCTTTGAGAAGATAAATAAAATTGATAAACCATTAGCCAGACTCATCAAGAATAAAAGGGAGAAGACTCAAATCAATAGAATTAGAAATGAAAAAGGAGATGTAACAACTGACACTGCAGAAATACAAAAGATTATTAGAGATTACTACAAGCAACTGTATGCCAATAAAATGGACACCTGGAAGAAATGGACAAATTCTTAGAAATGTACAACCTGCCAACACTGAACCAGGAAGAAATAGAAAATATGAACAGACCAATCACAAGCACTGAAATTGAAACTGTGATTAAAAATCTTCCAACAAACAAAAGCCCAGGACCAGATGGCTCCACAGGCGAATTCTATCAAACATTTCCAACAGACAAAAGCCCAGGACCAGATGGCTTCACAGGCAAATTCTAACAAACATTTAGAGAAGAGGTAACACTTATCTTTCTCAAACTCTTCCAAAAGATGGCAGAGGGAGGAACACTCTCAAACTCATTCGATGAGACCACCATCACCCTGATACCAAAACCAGTCAAAGATGCCAGAAAAAAGAAAACTACAGGCCAATATCACTGATGAACATAGATGCCAAAATCCTCAACAAAATACTAGCAAACAGAATCCAACAGCACATTAAAAGGATCATACACCATGATGAAGTGGGGTTTATCCTAGGAATGCAAGGATTCTTCAATATATGCAAATCAATCGATGTGATACACCATGTAAACAAATAGAAGGATAAAAAACATATGATGATCTCAATAGATGCAGAAAAAGCTTTCGACAAAATTCAACACCCGTTTATGATAAAAACTCTCCAGAAAGCAGGCATAGAGTGAACCTACCTCAACATAATAAAAGTCATATATGACAAGCCCACAGCCAACATCGTTCTCAATGGTGAAAAACTGAAACCATTTCTTCTAATATCAGGAACAAGACAAGGTGAGCATTCTCACCACTATTATTCAACATAGATTTGGACGTTTTAGACACAGGAATCAGAGACCAAAAAGAAATAAAAGGAATCCAAATTGGAAAAGAAGAAGTAAAACTGTCATTGTTTGCAGATGACAAGCTACTATACATGGAGAATCCTAAAGATGCTACCAGAAAACTACTAGAGCTAAGCAATGAATTTGGTAAAGCAGTAGGATACAAAACTAATGCACAGAAATCTCTTGCACTCCTATACACTAATGATGAAAAATCTGAAAGAGAAATGAAGCAAACACTCCCATTTACCACTGCAACAAAAATAATAAAATATCTAGGTATAAACGTACCTAAGGAGACAAAAGACGTGTATGCAGAAAATTATAAGACACTGATGAAAGAAATTAAATATGATACAAATACATGGAGAGATACTATGTTCTTGGATTGGAAGAATCAGCATTGTGAAAATGATTATACTACCCAAAGCAATCTACAGATTCAATGCAATCCCTATCAAACACTATTGTCATTTTTTACAGAACTAGAACAAAAATTTCACAATTTGTATGGTAACACAAAAGACCCCGAATAGCCAAAACAATCCTGAGAATGAAAAATGGAGCTGGAGGAATCAGGCTCCCTGACTTCAGACTATACTGCAAAGCTACAGTAATCAAGGCAGTATGCTACTGTCACAAAAACAGAAATATAGATCAATGGAACAGGATAGAAAGCCCAGAGATAAACCCACACACATCTGGTCACTTTATCTTTCATAAAGGAAGCAAGAATATACAGTGGAGAAAATACAGCCTCTTCAAAAGTGGTGCTGGGAAAACTGGACAGCTACATGTAAAAGTATGAAATTAGAACACTCCCTAACACCATAAACAAAAATAAACTCAAAATGGGTTAAAGACCTTAATGTAAGGCCAGACACAACAAAACTCTTAAAGGAAAACATAGGCAGAACACTCTATGACATAAATCACAGCAAGATCCTTTTTGACCCACCTCCTGCAGAAATGGAAATAAAACCAAAAATAAACAAATGGGACCTAATGAAACTTAAAAGCTTTTGCACAGCAAAGGATACCATAAACAAGACCAAAAGACAACCCTCAGAATTATCATCTCACACCGGTCAGAATGCCCATCATCTAAAAATCTAGAAACAATAAATGCTGGAGAGGGTGTGGAGAAAAGGGAACACTCTTGCACTGCTGGTGGGAATGTAAATTGATACAGCCACTATGGAGAACAGCATGGAGGTTCTTTAAAAAACTACAAATAGAACTACCATACAACCCAGAAATCCCACTACTGGGCCTATACCCTGAGAAAACCATCATTCAAAAAGTGTCATGTAGCAAAATATTCATTGCAGCTCTATTTACAATAGCCAGGACATGGATGCAACCTAAGTGTCCATCAAGAGATGAATGGATAAAGAAGATGTGGCACATATATACAATGGAATATTACTCAGCCATAAAAAGAAATGAAACTGAGTTATTTGTAATGAGGTGGCTGGACCTGAAGTCTGTTACACAGAGTGAAGTAAGTCAGAAGAAGAAAAACAAATACCGTATGCTAACACATATATATGCAATGTAAGAAAAAGAAAAATGTCATGAAAAGACTAAGGGTAGGACAGGAATAGAACACAGACGTACTAGAGCATGGACTTGAGGATATGGAGAGGGGAAAGTGTAAGCTGTGATGAAGTGAGAGAGTGGCATGGACCTATATACACTACCAAACTTAGGGTTGATAGCTAGTGGGAAGCAGCCGCATGGCACAGGGAGATCAGCTAGGTGGTTTGTGACCACCTATAGGGGTGGGAGAGGGAGGGTAGGAGGGAGGGAGATGCAAAAGGGAAGAGATATGGGAACATATGTATATGTATAACTGATTCACTTTGTTGTAAAGCAGAAACTAACACACCATTGTAAAACAATTATACTTCAATAAAGATGTTAAAAAAAAAAAGACACACATAGACTGAAAGTGAGATGGAAAAAGTTATTGTATGCAAATGAAATCAAAATAAAGCTGGAGTATCAATAGTTAGACAAAATAGACATTAAAACAAAAACTGTAATAAGATGATCAAGGAATCAATCCAAGAAAAAGGTATAACATTTTAAATATATATGCACCCAAAATAGGAGCACCTAAATACATAAAGCAAATATTAACAGACATGAAGTGAAATATTGACAGTAACACAATAATAGTAGAGGACTTTATTTCCTCACTTACATCAATGGACAAATCATTCAGACCGAAAGTCAATAAGGAAACACTGGCCTTAAAAGACACATTAGAGCAGATTGACTTAAATGATAATAGAACATTCCATCCATCACAGCAGTATACACATTCTTATCAAGTGCACATGGAACATTCTCTAGGATAGATCACATGCCAGGCCATAAAATATGTCTCAATAAATATAAGAAGATTGAAATCACATAAAGTATCTTTTCTCACCATAACGCTATGAGACTGGAAATCAACTACAAGGAAGAAAAAACGCAAAAGATTACAAACACATGGAGGCTAAATAATATGCTACTAAACAACCAGTGGTTCATTGAAGAAATCAAAGAGAAAACCAAACCATGCCTTGAGAGAAATGAAAATGAAAACACAATGTTCCAAAATCTATGGAATGCAGCAAATTAGCTGTAAATGGGAAGATTACTGTGATAGAAGCTTACCTCAGGAAACAAGAAAATCTCAAATAAATGACCTAATTACATACCTTATTAAAATAGAAAAAGTAGAAGAAACAAAATCCAGTTAGTAGAGGGAAAAAAAATCATAAATATCAGAGCAGAAATAAATGATATAGGGAGGAAAAAAACAATAGAAAAGATCAATGAAACCAAGAGTTCGTTCTTTAAAAAATAAGGAAATTGATAAACCTTTATTCAAACTCACCAAGAAAAGAGTTTTAACATTAATAAAATCAGAAGTGAAAAAGGAGACATTACAACTAATACCACAGAAATACAAAAGATCATAAAAGATTACCATGAACAATTATATGCTAATAAAATTGACAACCTGGAAGAAATGGACAAATTCCTAGAAATGTCCAATATCCCAAGACTGAATCAGGAAGAAATAGAAAATATAAACAAACCAATTATCAGTAATAAAATTGAATCATTAATTTAAAAAAATTCCCAAGAATTCCAGAACCAGATTGCATCACAGAAGAATTCTAATAAACATTTAGAGGAGCATTACTACCCATACTTCTTAAATTATCCAAAAAATTGCAGAGGAAGGAATGCTTTCAAACTCATTCCATGAGGCCAGCTTCACCCTGACACCAAACCAAAGATATCACAAAAAAGAAAATTATAGGCCAATATCCCTGATGAACATACATGCAAACATTCTCAATAAAGTATTAGCAAACCCAATTCAATGATCCATTAAAAGGATCATACAACATGATCTGGCATTTATTCCAGGGATGCAAAAATGGTTCAATATCCCCAAATCAACCAATGTGATTACCATGTTAACATAGTGAAGAATAAAAATCATATAATCATTTCAATAGATGAGGAAAAATCTTTTGACAAAATCCAACATCCATTTATGATAAGAACACTCAACAGTGTGGGTATCAAGGAAACATATCTCAATATAATAATGGCCAAATGAAAAATCTACAGTCAATATCATACTCAATGGTGAAAAGCTGAAAGAATTTCCTGTAATATCAGGAACAAGACAAGGATGCCCACTCTCGCTGATTTTATTCAGCATAGTATTGAAAGTCCTAGCCATAGCAATCAGACAAGAAAAAGAAATACAAGACAAAATTGGAAAGGAAGAAATAAAAATGACACTGTTTGTAGATGATATGACACTACAGATAGAAAATTCTAAAGACACCACCAAAAAAATTTAGAAATAATAAATGAATTTGGTAAAGTTGCAGGACACAAAATTAATATGCAGAAATCTGTTGCATTTCTGTACACTAACAACAAACTATCAGAAAGAGAAATTAAGAAAACAATCCCAGTTGTAACTAAAAGAATAAAATACCTGGCAATAAATTTAACTAAGGAGGTAAAAGATCTGTATTTGGAAAGCTATAAGACAGAAGAAAGAAATTGAAAACCATGCAAACAGATGATAAGATACAACATGCTCATGGACTGGAAGAATTACTATTGCTAAAATGATCATACTATCTAAGGCAATCTGCAGATTTAATGCAATCCCTATCAAAAAACCAATGGCATTTTTCACAGAACTAGAACAAATAATTCTAAAATTTGTTGGAATCATAAAAGACCTCAAATAGCCAAAACAATCTTGAGAAAGAAAAAAATCTGGAGACATTATGCTACCTGATTTCAAACTATACTACAAAGCTACAGTAATCAAAACAGTGTGGTACTGGCACAAAACAGACACATGGATAAATGGACCAGAATAGAGAGCCTAGATATGAGTCCACAGTTATATGGTCAATTAATCTATGACAAAGGAGGCAAGAATATACAATGGAGGAAAACAGCCTCTTAAATAAATGTTCAGAACAGCTACATGCAAAATAATCAAACTGGACTACTTTCTTACACCATATACAAATATAAACTCAAAATAGATTAAAGACTTAAATTTAAGACCTGAAACTAAACCTTCTAGAATAAAAATAGTCAGTATGCTCTTTGATATTGGTCTTAGCAATGATTTTATGGATATATCTCTTCAGGCAAGGGAAACAAAAGCAATAATAAACAAATGGGATTACATCAAACTAAAAAGCTTTTGCACAGCAAAGGAAACTATCAGCAAAATTAAAAGGCCGCCTACTAATGGGAGAAGATATTTACAAATAACAGATGCCATAAAGGGTTACCTTCTAAAATATACAAAGAACTTTTATAATTCAACATCAAAAAACAAATAACCAGATGAAAAAATGGGCAGAGGATCTAAATAGACATTTTTACCAAGAAGACAGAGAGATGGCCAACAGGGACATGAAAAGATACTCAACATCACTAATAATCAGGGAAATGTAAATCAAAACCACAATGAAATATCACCTCACAATTGTCAGAATGGCAAAAAGACGACAAATAACAAGTGTTAGCAATGATGTGGAGAAAAGGGATGCACACTCTTGATGGGAACGTAAATTGATGCAACCACTATGGAAAACATTATGGAGATTCCTCAAAAAATTAAATAGAATTACTATATGATTCAGTAATTCCACTTCTGGGTATTTATCTGAAGAAAATGAAAATACTAATTCAAAAAGATACACACACCCCTATGTTCATTTCAGCATAATTTACAATATACAAGATATGGAACGAACCTAAGTGCCCATCAATGGATGAATGGATAAAGAAGATGTTGTATATATATATATATATATACATACATACATACACACATACACACACACACACACACACACAATGATTTATTACTCAGCCATAAAAACGAATGAAATCTTGTCCTTTGTGACAACATGGATTGCCATAGCAGGTATTATGCTAAATGAAATAAGTCAGACTGAGATATATAAATAGTATATGATTTGACTTATGTGGAATCTAAACAACAAAGCAAATGAATAAGTATAACAAAACAGAAACGGAGTCACAGATTCAAAGAACAAACAGGTGGTTGCCAGAAGGAGGGGGTTAGGGAGAGGATAGAAATAGGTGAGGGAGATTAAGAGGTACAAATCAAATAAATGTCATGAGTATAAAATGTACAGTGTGGGGAATATAAATAATTATGTAATATCTTTTTATGGTGACAAATCGTAACTACAGTTATTGTAGTGATCATTTTGAAATGCATAGAAATATTGAATCACTATGTTGTGTACCAGAAACTAACAGAGTGTTGTAGGTCAGTTATACTTCAAAAATCAGCAAACAAACAAACATACTCATAGAAAAAGAGATCAGATTTATGTGTACCAGCAGGGATGGCAGGGGAAGAGGCAACTGAATGAAGGCAGTCAAAAGGTACAAACTTCCAATTATAAGATAAATGAGCACAGTTAAGTCCCCATATACGAATGAGTTCTGTTCCAAAAGCATGTTCATAAGTCTAACTTGTTCATAAGTCCAACAAAGTTAGCCTAGGTACCCAACTAACACAATTGGCTATATAGTACTGTACTGTAATAGGTTTATAATACTTTTCACACAAATAATACATAAAAAGCAAACAAACACCAAAAATAAATAAAACATTTTTAATCTTACAGAATAGTACCTTGAAATGTACAGTACAGTAACAGCTACATCACTGCTGCCTTTATGCTTGCTTCCAGAGATCCTGGCTTGAAATATAGATACTGTACCACTGTACTCTATACAATACTGTACAGTAAAGTACACACAAGTACAACCACTTATAGAGGATGCACACGTGAAAATGCACACCAGACACATGAACTAATTTATGTGATTGGACATGCGAATGCACGTTCACACCTTTGAAAGTTTACAGCTTGAATGTTTGTATGTAGGGACTTCCTGTATTAGGGAAGTAATGTACAGCATGATAAATATATAGAACACTGATTATGTTATACATGAAAATCATTAAGAGAGCAAATCCTGAGTTCTCATCACAAGGAAAATATATTTTTTCTATTTCTTTAATTTTGTGTCTATATTAGGTTATGGATGTTCACTAAACTTATTATGGTAAACATTTCATGATGTATGCAAGTCAAATAATTGTTGTGCACCTTAAATTATACAATGCTGTATGTCAATTATATCTCAATAAAACTGGAAAATAAATTGAAAATATCACTTTATCAGTGTCTATATCCTGTTCTAGACTATAAACCACTTGAAGGCAATGTCTTAACCCATTAAATCACATTTGTTTAAATGAACAGTTTAGGTAAAGATCCCCCTCAAAAGATACGTATAATCATTGTGTCTTCCCTCTTACTTATAATTATTGGAAGAACTAAGGAAATATCTTCAGGTATGTTAAAAATATGTGTTCTTTAATTTAAAAAATGTACATCTTCAAAATACAGTTAATGTATATAAAATTATATTGGGGAGACTGAACATGTTTAAGCATCAAAGTTTTGATTAACAATTGTGTTGGTTTTCCATAAGAAAAGGACCTGATTTATTGTTGGCAAGAAATCTTTAGAAGGATTATGATATAAATATAAATTTCCAAAGCTTTTAATTGTAAGGTGTTAAGACTTTGTTTCCACTACTAATAGCAAAAAACTTTCTTTTATAACTCTCTTGACTAAACTTAGGCAAAAAAATTGCATATTTGACTATGGTCTCTCCCCTTGCAAATTACTTTTTATATCTGAATATATTTAAACTATATAAAAGATAATTTATGTTCTTACTTTTGATGTTGGTTTGTTTCTTGTACTTTATATCTACTTTTTCAAATTCCATAGCCTGACATTGACTGTCATCCTACAGACTTAATAGTTATATGATGTTCAATAAAATAGTATTTTATTTCTGCTTTTCATATGAGAAGAACCAAGTGCAGTTTTACTCTTTGACATTCCTAAAATTTTTTCTATTTTTTTTAACATATGGCATTTATAAATAATATTTTAATAGCATTCTGCTACCCTTATAAGGGGAAGTGATGGTTCTGCTTCTGTCTATTTTCATTTAGCTAACATTAATTTTGTTCCATGTGAACCAACTTTCTTACATGATCCTCCATGAGAATCTTTTCAGCCTTCTACATCACCTATTGATCATATGGGGAGAAATCCTTTTATTAAGCTTTAATGTTTTAGAACACAGATGACATTGCTGAAGTGTAATTCATTTTGGAATTAAATCTCTAATGTTAATTTCAAGTGGATATTCAACTAATAGCAAAATTCATATTGCTATGGCGTCTCTATACCTCTGAGTGTATCATATTTCTGTACTCTCTATGATGACATAATCTCTATAAGCTGGGCCAGGTCATTCCTTTTGAACAGACAAAAGGATTACTGAGTGGCTAGTATAACTGGGAACAAGTTTTTTTGTGTAGATACATGTCACAGGTAGTTGATAAGACAAGACAGGGTCAGAATTTGGTGACTGGTGAAGAAAAATAACCACTAAGAATTAAGGAATGAAATGGCGGCACCCTCCCTTAACAATGAAGATGGCAACCTCACGTGTATATCGAATATGTCATATTTTTAAGCTTTAAAAAGTGAATCAGAAAAACAATTACAATGTCTTTTATAGAAGGACTGTGTGTATGAAATTCACATTGCTTTTTGAGGCCAAGCAACAAAATAGAGTATGCTTGGACCTATTACTATTGATACACATGAGCACATAACACAACTTTTTTTTTCTTTAACACTGTGGAAAATACCTTTACTGTCTTTAGTTTTTAAAACAGCACTGTAATTCATAATTCAAATGTATTTTTTGTTGTTGGGTCAGACCAAACTGCATCAGATAAACCCTAAATTAAATGAGCCAACTTAGATGGGAAAAAAGGAAAGAAAACAACCCTCAGGCATAAGCAGCAAGAAGGCCATGTGGGGTGAAATTCTTCAACACTTAAAGGGATGGAACACTCAAACTTATCATCCATCCAGTGGGAAGGCAATACTCACAGAAGCCATTGGATCTGCTGACACAGACTTTGGGTGATGATAAATAAGGTAGAAGGCTGTCTATGTGAAAAGGTTTTTCAATGGACAGACAATGTTCTTTAGGGCAGAAAAGCATGCAAATGATCAAGTCACATAAGAAGTAAATGAAAATATACATTATTCTACATGCAACAAACATCATTTTAATTTGTCTCTTCAGGCCTTAGCTCTTCTCACCATCTTCTTCAGATCTAAAAAACTTTTTTAAAAAAAATATACAAACAGTTCATACAGCTCAATACCAAACACTCTAACAACCCAATAAAAAATGGGCAGAAGATCTAAGTAGACACTTCTCCAAAGAAGATATACAGATGGCCAAAAAGCACAGGAAAACATGCTCAACATTGCTAATTATTAGAGAAATGCAAATCAAAACCACAATGAGGTATCAGTTCACACTGGTCAGAATGGCCATCACCCAAATGTCTACAAATAATAAATGCTAGAGAGGGTGAGGAGGAAAAGGAACCCTCCTATACTGTTAGTGAGAATGTAAATTGATGCAGCCACTGTGGAAAACAGTATGGAGGTTCCTCAAAATCTAAAAATAGAGTTGCCATATATCCAGCAATCTCACTCCTGGGCATATATACAGAGAAAAACATAATTTGAAAAGATACATGCACCCCAATGTTCATTGCAGCACTATTTACAATAGCCCTGACATGGAAATAACCTAAATATCCATCAACACATGAATGGATAAAGAAGATGTGGTATATATATAAAAAGGAATGAGAGAGGCTACATCCCAATAAAACTTTATTGATGAAAAATTGGTAAAGGGGCATAACTTGTTGATCCCTGAGTTTTAGAGAATTGACCTACCCAAGATGGTGGAGATAGAGATGGTGATAACAGTTACAAAAGAAGCAGCAGTAGCAACTCATATGTATAGTTTTTACTGTAGACTGGACACAGTTCCAAGGATCTAAAGTGCAATTACTCATTTAATCTTGATAATAATTTTATGAAATAGGCACTATCTAGCCCCATTTTATACACTAAGAAACAGTATATATACAGTGGAATATTACTCAGCCATAAAATAGAGTAAATCATGTCATTTGCAACAACATGAATGGACCTAGAAATTATCATACTAAGTGAAGTAAGCCAGACAAAGACAAATATCATATATCACTTATATATGGAATCTTAAAAAAGAGATACAAATGAACTTATATACAAAACAGAAATGGACCCACAGACATAGAAAACAAGCTTATGATTACCAAAGGGGAAAGGGTGGGGAGGGATAAATTAGGAGTTTGGGGTTAACATATACATACTACTATATTTAAAATAGATAATCAACAAGGACCTAATGTGTAGCACAGAGATCTATGCTCAATATTTTGTAACAATCTGTAAGGGAAAGGAATCTGAAAAAAAAATATATATATATATATATATATCTGAATCACTTTTCTGTACACCCAAAACTAACACAACATTGTCAATCAACTATACTTCAATAAAACAAACACACTAAATAAAACTCCTAACTGGCAAAAATAAATAAATAAATCAAAACATGTAAAGTGTCAAGAGTAACACAATAAGCTCCTGTGTCTTGCAAACCTCTACTAAGGCCTCCACTGCCGGTCACAGTTTTCAATTTATAGCATTACATCTAATTCTTTTAGTTCCCAGACTTGAGACAGAAAGGGGAAATGTAATGGAAGAATGGTATACAAGGGCTTAAGGGCTTAAGGTTATATTAGGGATGCTTCACAATTTTTTCTTTATTCTCTGTGCTTGACAGTGTAGTTTAAAAACTGGTAAGGGAGTTATAGAGGTAGCATGTCATTTCTGCAGCATGGGAGAAGATGACTAAGCTCACAGATCACCTGCTACCAGTGTCTGAAATTGAAGATGGGCAATGCATGAGTCGCTAGCGATTGACACAGCTAAACAGAGTTTCCAGATGAAGCTTAGTAAGATTTGTTGCTGATTGTTGGCATGGAATAACCAAAGCCTGACATACACCAATGTGAGTTGGCTTCTATAAAGGTAACAGATGTCTCTTTGACAGGTTAGCTAGAGAAAACAGTTTTTATAGTAAAAGGATGTAGAAAAGGAGACAGAATAAAGAAATTTAGGGGACTTCCCTGGTGGCGCACTGGTTAAGAATCTGCCTGCCAATGCAGGGGACATGGGTTCGAGCCCTGGTCAGGGAAGATCCCACATGCCGCGGAGTAACTAAGCCCATGTGCCACAACTACTGAGCCTGTGCTCTAGAGCCCATGAGCCACAACTACTGAGCCAGCGTGCCACAACTATTGAAGCCCACGTGCCTAGAGTCCATGCTTCGCAACAAGAGAAGCCGCCACAATGAGAAGCCTGCGCACTGCAAGGAAGACCCAACACAGCCAAAAATAAATAAATAAATAAATTAATTAATTTAAAAAAAAAAAGAAATTTGGAGAAGTTCCCACCCAGCCTGTGGTTATTATCCATGCAGGTGGAAGGAAAGAAAAGATTATTTTCTCTCAGATTTTGGTAGTCGTTTTTGCATTTTGAATAGCTAACAGCATTTCATAGCTGTTTGAGAGTGATAGAAAAAATATTCTGTATTTTTCTCCTCATTTGCAGAAGCATAAAGTCCCCTTGTGTGACTCAGACTGCCTTGATCATCCATCAGTGTTGCTGTCCACTATGTTTTAAAGAGGAGTGCTTCAGAAGAAGCAGCCTATTCTTCAAATTGACATTTAGGACTGTTAAGAATATCACAATGACTTCACTCAGCATTTTTTTGTGTGTGTGCTGCTGCTTTTGGTCAGTAAAGTCATCCTGAGCAACATTGAAATTAAAGATATTCATTTATAGAATCTGCTTATATAAGCTTAACTTTCACTTCAACAAGTCAGAATATTATCTTCTGTGTTTTTCTTTTAAGTAATGTCAACACAAATAAGATAACAATTTGTATTGTTGGTGCTGTAATCAGCTGAGGGTATGATTGACTTTAATTATTTTCCAACTGAAAAAAACAAGGGCCAAAGAGATAGAACTGTCAGCATCACAGGGCAAGTTAAGCAAAGGGCCCTTCAGGTCGAGCACTGAGGCAGATTATGTTGCAAGAACAAAGGAGGCTCCAGTAGGGCACACATATCTTGTCTCTGAATACTCCGAAAATTTGTTTAAATATTCATTTTACTTGGCATACGTACCTGCTAAAATTGGTGTTAGATTTTTCATGTTCTAGATGAGTTCGGAGAAAATAAAAATTAGTGGGGGCTTTAGTAGTCATGGGAAGCTTCCTCAGCAGTTTGAGATCTTGAAACATTGGTAAGATTCTAAACTCAATGGCCATTTATAGTTGCAATTCACCAGACTAGAAGACTATTACTATTTTTATAGATCTATATTTCATCATATCATGGAATTAATATATTAATTTGTCTTGCATAATTTTATGTCTTTTTGGCTTTTATCAGTTCTACTTGTAATTATTCAAAGTTTAATATTCTTTTTTCCAAAAAGTGCTTATTTACCTCTTGGTTCGATTTTACCTTTAGAATGAGGGTAGAAGCCATTAAATGCTTTCATCTACCTGTGTGTGGCTAGAAATGCCTAATTCCCACATTTGACTGTAGATATTTTAGTCATGATCCCTAATTTCCTTTGACTTGAGAATTCCAGATTTCATCATTCAACATTTTTAAGCATAATCTTCATGTCACTGTCTAGTTTTTATATGAATATATTTTATCAGAATTTTTAATTATCAGAATTTTCAAGGGCTTTAATAGATTGTCCTTATTTCGTACCTGACTTTCAGTTTTCAATCCAACCAGTCCTGAAGATATTGACTAATGGTGGAAAGACTTTTTTCCCTACCATTTATTTGCATGGATATTTGCAGCTGATTATTGAAAGTAACAGTGATATTGTAGAACATCTTAATTCTATTAATTTTAGAACGATCACATAGAGGTTTATGGGTTTGTTTAGAATATTTTAATCCCATTTTCATACAAATATTGCAATTTCTAAAATGGTATTTTTGTCATATAGTCATTCAATTTCAATTTTATTGAATGTTAATTTATTATCAACAATAGTTTTTGATATTAGTGTTATTAATCAAACATGGAGTAATTCCGTGTGCTTTTCTTTCTTTGATTTAGGGGGAGAATCTCTTCTTTGTAATGAACAGTCAGTATACTCCTATTCATTAAATAGAAGTATACTATTATAAAAACATTATATTTTCAGTGTTAATACTAATAAAACAAAAACAAAACAAACACAAAACCCCAAACTAGGGACACTGGCAATTCACCTTTTATATTTTACTACAAACAGTATTTAAACAACATTTTAAAACATTAAACTTGTATGATATCAATAATACTTGCAAGATTCTCCAAGTCTTTATCAGCTTTTCTGTTTCTGAACTTGAGAACAGCTCAATGTACAGAATTCTTCACCTCTAACAGACTGTATAATGTTGCTTACAAAATGTTTCTTTGGTCTCAGATTTGTCTAAACTCCATGACTACATGGGCAACATTTCATGGTTTTTTTTTGGATTCTTCAGGGGGGTCTAATACAGCTCTACACAAACAATGGGGCTTCATGTACTTTTAATTGATTGGGGAAAAACAATCACCATTGCTCATTCACTACGTCTGCTCAAATTTACATTATAAAGTATTATATAATCATTTATTAATTGTTTTGAGTATAATGTAGTAGAGTCAAATGCCTTTTGACTCCTTTATTCACAGAAAAATAGATTTTGAACGATTCTGAAATTGTCTTTGGCTTGAACTACCAGAATAAATTCTCTCTGGTCTTTTCACCAGAATGGCAGGAATGGAAATCATTGTAATGTTTCAGCTCTGTTTCCTGAGAAGCTGGGAGAGTCAGAGAACAATACCTTCATCTCCATGGGGGTGAGTGCCAGCTCTGATAGCTTTTCCTTTACCTCCTCTCTGAAGGAGATTTCTCCCTTTGCATGAGGGAGTCCATTTCTCTTTTCTGAAAGTCCAAGTTGCACCTTAACAGCATGTTTACAGTCTAATTCACAGTGGAACTGCTAGTGATTAGATTAAAACCACTGTTTTGTAGATTAAATCTTTAAATGGAGCTTCTCCTTCAGAGTAATGGTAACATTATTTTTAAGCTTACCTTACAAAAAAAGCAAAAGAACCTCATTTAATAAAAGACCTTGCCATGGGGCAAGATTTTCTCTCTACTGAATTAGAAGAGAAAATCTAATATGTACTCTACCTTATTTATCGTTTAATCACCAGAATTTAGCACACTACATGATACCACATCAGCACATGAAAATTTTTGGTTAAATTAATTAACCAGTGAATTAATTAATATAATTAATTAATCCAGTCTTAGATTCTGTTTAGTATGCTATCTTTCACCTAAAAAATTCACATAAGGAGAAATTATAGCATTATAAAGGTAAATGTTTCACACATCAATAATATATGGAGAAGTAAAATCTACACTGCTTAAATCAATAGATTTTGAAATTTGTTATAATGAATGAACATAAAGAGAAACAATTTATTGCTTCACTTCCTTCATGAATTGCGATAATCCACTGTAATAGGAGATTCAACTCAATGATGTGATCTTAACGGCTGTAACAAGGGCAATATTTTATGAAACATTGTCATAAACTGCTGATTAATAGCAGACATTTCATTCTAGGCATGAATACTTTTATCCCAGTCAGCTGATACCATTGGCAAGAGTTCCCCACTATTTTCTTTTGTTTCAATTGTTTGCCTTTAGTACTAGATTAAAAGCAGAATACAGCAGTTAGGAGAGAATAGCTATCAGATGTTAAATTGAAACTAGTAACCTTTGATGTTATATAACTTTAAAGATGTGAGCATAACTTGATTTATATTGTAAATTTCCTATGAAAGTACTATCATTTGTAACAATACGAAAAGTCCAAGCTATATCAACACATGCCTAGTTCATGCTTTAGAAATGTCTGAAGATGATGATTAGTTATAACTTCCCAAGAAACAATTTGTGTCTCTTTGGTACTTTATAGCAATAAATTAAATCACTGCTAATTAATGTTTTATTTGTTAAACATTTTTTTTTTCATTCTGTCCTTTTGGCAATGTCTTGCTTATTCCCCATTTGATATTGGAAACAAAATTTATTGCCTTTCAGACTGATATAATTGATCAATATAATAGCAATAATTAATATATGCATACTTTACATATATATGTATTGGTGAATTTCTTCAGATTCCTGGAACCCACCCCATACCCACTAAATCAGAATCTCTATTGAGAATCACAGCTATAGTCTTTCCAATTAAGTGATGCTAATCCTTTTTTTAAAATTATTTTTTCCTTTCAAAAGAGGTTATATTTTAACAGGTCCTTTCTTTTTAACAACACAGATGTGATTTATGCCAGCAAAATGTGTATGGGTAAATCTTTGACTGCAAGAAATACTTGTAAAATTTAAAATTTAAATAATTTACAAATGGAAAATTGATAGTTTATTGTAGTACAGTAGAAAAGATGATTTGTACAAAAAATAAGAAATTTCAAGAAACCTAAGTCAATCTCCACTATTTACTAAATAGCTTTCATTCATTCAACATGTACTGACTGAGTGCTCAGACATGCCCAGTACTGTGCTAATTACCAGGGTTACAAAGATGAGTAAGAGGGGGACAGACTCCTGTACTCATGCCATTTAAACCATATGCTCAGTTCAAGAATTAATATTGAATTAAATATTTTAATAACAGTAGTGAATTTTTAATAGCTATTTGTCTAGCCTGTATGTAAATTATTGAAATGTTGAGATGTCTAACAGACTACAGAAAATGTTTTTTTGTCTTCCAAATTAAACGTCTTCCAAATTAAATCTGATAACAAGGTCACCAAATTATATTGAAATTAATTTGCTAGACCAACATAGGGATAAATTTATGGGATAATGAATAATGCTAATAATGAAAACTATAACTTATATAGTATTTATGATGATTCAGGCATTGTTCTAAGCACTTTTCATAGATGCACTCAATCTTCCAAAACAGGTGTGTGGGGAAGGTAGTATTATTGTCTCCATTTGACATGTTAGGGTGAGATACAGAGAGATAAGCAAACCAAGTTCACACAAATATAGGAGGTAAAGTCAGCTTGTAAATACAGGTAGAGTTGCATTGAAGACAATTATGCTGTAATAATTTTGCTACATCTAAATCAGCTTGTAAATGATTAATCTATTTCAATGCAACTTCATAAAACTGAGTAATGTGAAGCTAAATGCTGGTGCATTTTCTCAAATTAATTTTGTCTCTTTACCTTATACTTTATTGTTTCAATTATGTAATAGACTGGTAAGATATTTTCTCTTTTACACACACACACACACACACACAACCAGAAGCTATTTTATCTCTTCTTATTTGAAGGTCTGCCATATTTTGAACAGCACAATTGAGAAAATATTTTAATACTATGCCTGAATAAATAGTATTCAATATAATTTTGGAATTGCAACTGTCAGGAAGAAACATATGGATAATAAAGGAAGCTTTGCAGCATTTCCGAGGAGCAGCTGCTCTAGTTGGTTGAATCCTTCCTTAGGATGACCGTTATTGAGTCTTTATACTTCTGCACTGGCATTATGCATCGTCTGAAAGGAATTCAGAATTATGCAAATGAGTGGAAAGAGATCTATCTCTGTGCAATTGGATAATTCCCAGTGTAACAGCTGTGTGGGGCTAAGACTGAAAGTGACTCTGGAAGCGAAAAGATTGTGTGGCTTCGTGTTCCCTTAATTTTGGATTTAAACTTTCCCAAGTGTTTGAGAACTGCATACACTAAATTGTTCATATTAGATGAGTTCAAAATGCCTTTTAATCCACTATAATGATAAAGTTGATACATATATTTTCTTTTCTTCATAGAGAGTTAAATATTTGGGGAAAAAAAGAGCAACAGTAAAAGACATTTCTCACTGAATTAAATTAATTTTGAATTTTTTCAAGGGCAGCACAGTGTTATAAAGGTAAAACCATAGAATTCAGTGTCAGAAGATCAATTTTATGAAAAATAATGAGTAAAATGGGAATAACTTTTATTAAGCAACTCATGGGCTAAGTATTGATTTGAGTACTGCTATAACTTTACATTTATTATTTCACTCTATCCTCAGTCCCACTGGAGGTTTGGAAAGTTGAATAAGCAGCCAGAAAATGCTGAAGCCAGAATCCAAACCTGAGCCAGGTCTGTTTGAACCTCAAGTCCTTGACCTTTCCATAGCACACTAGCGTTTCTCTTCCTGTTTATGAAGTCAGCTGGGCTTTTGTTGATGAGGAATGGGGAGTTCCTTGGCATGATCTGAGAAAGACACAAAGATCTACCTACAACAGTGCCTAATCTACATCCTGCCACTTATCCATTTGATTCAGTCTTCAAGTTAAGGTAATGCTTCTCAAACTTGAGAAATCACAGACTCAAAAGGATATCTTCAGACCTCTAGGAGTCTGTGAATCCTAATGTGAGAAACACCACCTTAAAAACTGAATGCTGTAACTTTGCTTTATGGTTTGAGGCCATGTAATGGAGAGTAAAACTTCACACATTGATAGAAATACTGAAATCATGCACACTTGGTTATAAAAGGATATTCAATAACCTTTCACTATTTTTCTGTTATTATTATTGAAATGAAAGCATACATTTAAAAAGTCTCAAAAACTTGAGAAATTTTTAGTATGAAACCTTTGGGATGTGGAATTTTGTTTCTAAGAAACTATGTTAGGGCTTCCCTGGTGGTGCAGTGGTTAAGAATCTACCTGACAATGCAGGAGACATGGGTTCGAGTCCTGGTCTGGGAAAATCCCACATGCTGCAGAGCAGCTAAGCTCATGCACCACAACTACTGAGCCTGCACTCTACAGCCCATGAGCCACAACTACTGAAGTCTGTTTGACATAACTACTGAAGCCCGCGCACCTAGAGCTCGTGCTTCCCAAGAAGAGAAGCCACTCCAATACGAAGTCTGCACACCTCAATGAAGAGTAGCCCCCACTTGCCACAACTAGAGAAAGCCCGTGCACAGCAACAAAGACCCAACACAACCAAAAATAATAAATAAATAAAAATAAATAAATTTAAGAAACTATGTTAACATCAAACACATCTTGGTAGGATGCATATTTATTCAGAATCATTCATTAAAAAATTAGTGCTGATGAATTTGTGAGATTAATTAGTAAATATCTAGAACTATCCTGAGGGAATGAGGCAAAAGCTAGATGTTTCTCTGTGGGAAAGCAGTCTAAACTGTGCAGATGAAGGGTCATTGATACTACAACTGATAGAGAACTTAGCCCCAACCCAGATACACCATGTGTGACCTGATCATAACTGGTCTTAAATTCAGCAAGGGGAAGAGTTTGCAAGCTTATATTTATGATTTAGAAAATACAATGAGTTTATCTTAGGCATCATCTTCTGCTTCTGTTTCAGATTTGTTTATTTTACAATTAACAAATTCTACTGTCTTCTCTGAATATTTAAGCAAACATTACTTTAAAAGCCAAATACCCTTTTGTTAATTGTAAAATAAATCTGCAGTGAAGAAATAAATGCTTCTCTTTTTGGAGGTGGGGAGAGATTCTTTTTCCAACCATTTTTTCCTAGGCCCCCTGGGTATAATTTACCCTTGGGTACACTAGAAATTTTAAAGTAAGCATCTTTAGGATTTTCTATGTATAGAATCAAGTCATCTGCAAATAGTGACAATTCTATTTCTTCTCTCCCAGTTTGGTTTCCTGTATTTCTTTTTCTTCTCTGATTGCTGTGCCTAGGATTTCCAAAACTATGTTGAATAAAAGTGGCAAGAGTGTACATCCTTGTCTTTTTCCTGATCTTAGAGGAAATGCTTTCAGTTTTTCACCACTGAGTATGATGTTAGCTGTGGATTTGTCATATATGACCTTTATTATGTTGAGGTATGTTCCCTCTATGCCCACTTTCTGGAGAGTTTTTATTATAAATGGATGTTGAATTTTATCAAAAGCTTTTTCTGCATGTATTGAGATGATCATATGGCTTTTTATTCTTTAATTTGTTAATGTGGTGTATCACACTGATTGGTTTGCAGATATTGCAAAATCTTTGCATCCCTGGGATAAGTTCCACTTGATCATGGTGTATGATCCATTTAATGTATTGTTGGATTTGGTTTGCTAGTATTTTGTTGAGGATTTTTGCATCTATGTTCATCAATGATATTGGCCTATAATTTTCTTTTTTTGTAGTATCTTTGTCTGATTTTGGTATCAGGGTGATGATGGCCTCCTAGAATGATCTTGGGAGTGTTCCTTCCTCTGCAAATTTTTGAAAGAGATTTAGGAGGATAGGTGTTAACTCTTCTCTAAATGTTTGTTAGAATTCACCTGTGAAGCCATATGGTCCTGGACTTTTGTTTGTTGGGAGTTTTAAAATTACAGATTCAATTTCAGTACTTGTAATCAGTCTGTTCATATTGTCTATTTCTTCCTGGTACAGTCTTGGAGATTGTACCTTTCTAAGAATTTGTGCATTTCTTCTAGCTTGTCCATTTTACTGACATATAGTTGCTTGTAGTAGTCTCTTATGGTCCTTTGTATTTCTGTGGGGTATGTTGTAAAAAACTAAAAATAGAGCTATCATATGATCCTGCAATCCCACCCCTGGGCATATATCCAGAGAAAATCATAATTTGAAAAGATACATGCATTCCAATGTTCCTTACAGCACTATTTACAATAACCAAGACATAGAAGCAACCTAAATGTCCACTGACAGATGAATGGATAAAGAAGATGTGGTATATTCATACAATGGAATATTACTCATCCATAAAAAAGAATGAAATAATGCCATTAGTAGCAATATGGATGGACTTAGAGATTATCATACTTAATGAAGCAAGTCATACAGAGAAAGACAAATATCATATGATATCATTTATATATGGAATCTAAAAAAAAGTGATACAAATGAACTATTATACAAAACAGAACTAGACCCATAGACATAGAAAACAAAGTTATGTTTACCAAAAGGGAAAGAGGGGGAATAAATTAGGAGTTTGGGATTAACATATACACACTATTATGTATAAAACAGATAACCAACAAGGATCTACTATATAGCACAGAGAACTATACTCAATGTTTTGTAGTAACCTATAAGGGAAAATAATCTAAAATATATATATATATGTATGTATAATTGAATCACTTTGCTGTACACCTGAAACTAACACAACATTGTAAATCAACTGTACTTCAATAAAAAAGAAAATAAAAGAAGTTATACAAATGGGCAATATACACTTTAAAATATATATATATTAAAAATAGAGGATAAAGAGAGTTCCCCAGAGAAAAAAATTCACATAATCAAATAAAAAAATACTCAACCTCAAAAAAAAGTAAGAGGAAGTTACACTGTGTATTATTGCCTAGGTGATTCCTATGAGGATTATAAGCGATTTTTAAAAGATTTGTGAGTTGAATTTAAACTAGCTATAAATTGAAAGAATACCAGTGAGAAAACTGTTCTTTTTTCCTGTAGGATCTAATTCTATACAGAAGCATTAATTTTTATTTTCCATGAGTAATGAAATAATTACTGATATAAAATGAAATGTACCCCCAAATTGTGAAACAAACATTTAAAAAAATTAGTTACGCAATTTATATATCTAGAAACTTCATCTTTGATTTAAAAAATTAGACTCTGAATGGTGGAAATAAAAAAGAACAGGAATGCGACTTCCCTGGTGGTCCAATGGTAAAGAATCCGCCTTCCAATGTAGGGGATGCGGGTTCAATCCCTGGTCGGGGAATCAAGATCCTACATGCTGCAGGGCAACTAAGCCCATGCACCACAACTACTGAGCTCACGTGCCTCAAAGAGAGAGCCTACCTGCCACAGAAGCTACAGAGCCCACGCGCTCTGGAGCTCGCGTGCCACAACTAGAGAGAAGCCCGTGCGCCGCAACAAAGACCCGACGCAGCCAAAAAAAAAAAAAGAAAATAAATAAATATTTTTTAAAAAGAACGGGAGTTTGTATGGGTGAACAAAGATAGGAGAAGAACTAGAGATCCACAGATAAGATGTCCCTGTCAGAGTCTAACACCTAGAAGGCTTTTAAAGCCTGAGGGAAGGCTACACATGAGGAGACCACTGTAAGCAGGCAGTCAGGGTAGACTTGAGGCACTCATCTCTTTGAGCACTAATCAGTGCTCTGTAATTCCATTATCCTAATACTTTTATTCTTTTAAGCAACCCCTTGAGTCAACTGATGCCCCATTGAAAACAGACATTCTATAGCTTTCAAACAACTGCTATTCAATTGAAATGCAAAGTCCATAAATGTGAGCTATTGAATATAAATGTGGATATTATTCTTACTTGGATAACTTACTATGATAATATAAATGGAGTATGAGCTGAGATCTATACTCTGTAACATTGATGGGACTTTTAATAATGTTTTCCTATGCTTGGTTTGTGTCTTAAACAGCTCCCCTTTTACTTAGTGATTTAAAGATTTTATTTACATTCGCTTAATAAAACCAGAAAGGCATTTGTAAAAGATGTGTGCATCTTTGCAAAAAATATATTTAGGGGTTTCCACATGGCACAAAAGATCCCTTTTTTGAACATACAATCTATAAGATGGTTTCCCTGAATTTATGATGAAATAATGTTCAGTAATAGAAACTAGAAGGCTTTTTAAAAGCATCAGGGAAACTACACACGTGGAGACCATTTTCTTTAGTTATTTGGACAAGGGGAATTCCTTACCAAATCTGGGCCAAGAATTCCCTTAAACAGAAATTTGGAATAAAAACTAAGAGGACCTAACCTAGTTCAGTCTGGCTTAGTCTCATGAATCAGTATCTGTGGAGTGACTATCTTTGACCCATTTTTGAAATGTAGGAACTATGATTGAAAACCTGAAGAAGAAGAGAATCCTCCTGCCTGGCCTGGTGGTTTTTCAGTTCTTCGTCCCTTTCGCTTACTGAGGCCTCTTTGTATTCCTGACTTTGGGACAAATGAAGCACCCGTGCACACTCACTGGCATCACATTCTGTTATTTTCAAGTGAGGGATTGCAAGAAGTAACACTTTTGGGACTGTTATTGTACTTTAATTACTCCTATGAAAATTATTGAGATGAATGGTTGTCACTCTAATATGTAAAATGGGTTCTAGAAGCTGAACTTTACCAGGACTTCTTTTATATTTCCATGAACTTAGGCTTCATCCTGATGGTATTTGGAATCAAAAAGATTTTTAAAAAGATATTATTTGATCAATGTGTTATTTGGGGCACCACTGAAACAACGTTAAAGATTTTCCTGAATGATTGTGCAATAAAATGAATAAGGACTTATTTAAATCAGATGAATATAAATTATTTAAATAAAATATGAGAATGTAAGTCAAGACGTATGAATATTAAATAGAATGTTTCATTTCTATGGGGAGGGAATGGGGAAATATTTAGTAATAAATAGGTAGGTGAAAATTTCTTTCAGTTTTATTAATCACATATATTAATTTCTGCCCTTGACTGCATTATTTAATTATTTTCCTGCATGTTTAACTTAGGTATACAATGTGTGTCTTTTCTTTTTAAGCTTCTTGAATTGAAAGCTTAGTTTATTTGTATCCAATTTTCTTGTTTTATGATAAATGTCTTCAAAAGTATGAAATTTCCTCTCAGTACAACTTCAGTTACATCCCACATATTTTTATAATTTACATTTGGAAATAATTTTAACTTATAGAAAAGTTTAAGAATAAAAATAATACAAGAAAGACCCATGAGCCTTTTATAAAAATTTACCTATAGTTAACATTTTACACACACAAATATATATATATATATATACACGTGCACACACACACTTGTATATATTCCATGGGTTATATGTACTTTTATCTGAAACAAAATGCATACATCATGACCCTTTAATCCTAATTATTTCAGTGCTTCAGGGATTTGGGAATCATTCAGATCAAAATTACAGTTAAGCAATGGTAAAAGCAGCATTGGCTCCAGAGAGAATGTTGAGAGAGCAGAGTTGAGCAGTAAGGACTGAATGTGGAGAATACTAATGCTTAGGATCAGGAACATAAGGCAGAGAACAGGCAGTTCAGTTGTCCCTTAGTATCCACGGAGTATCGTTTCCAGGACTCTTGTGGATACCAAAATCCACAGTTGCTCAAATCCCTTATATAAAATGTAGTATTTGCATGAAACCTAAGCAAATTCTCCCACATACTTTAAATCATCTCTAGATTACTTATAATACCTAACACAATGTAAATACTATGTAAATAGTTTTGATTTTTGTAACTTTCTGGAATTTTTTTTTTTTTTTTTTTTTTTTTTTTTTCCGGTACGCGGGCCTCTCACTGTTGTAGCCTCTCTCGTTGCGGAGCACAGGTTCCGGACGCACAGGCTCAGGGGCCATGGCTCACGGGCCCAGCCACTCCGCGGCATGTGGGATCTTCCCGAACCGGGACACGAACCCGTGTCCCCTGCATCGGCAGGCGGACTCTCAACCACTGCGCCACCAGGGAAGCCCTTCCGAATATTTCTGATGCATTTTGTTGAATCTTCAGATGTGGAACCTATGGATATGGAGGGCTGACTGTACTGAAGATGATCATGGGAACATAATGTTTCAAAAATCAGTGCAAAATAATGTCAGATACCAAAGAGCAATTTAAGAGGATAAAGAATAAGAAGCACTTAAGAATATGAAATATCAGGAACATCTTTGGATTTGGAGAGCTGAAGGTTAATTTTTGAAGAGGTTAAATTCTGTAGAGCTGGTAGGTAGAACCCAAATTGCAAAGGACTAAGGAGTGAAAATGAGGAAGAACTTTGTAGACTGTTTCAATGAATATGATGATGAGAGACTTAGCATAGTGGTTCAGGAGAGCTCGAATTATAAAGGGTGTTGAGTGCTTATTTACAGTTGGGGAAATTTGGTCCTGTATATAGACAAAGAGAGAGAAACTAAAGGTCTAAGAGGTTGTGTAGATGACTGAAGGGAAATATGAGAGAAAACATTTGGAGGCTTAGCCTTGAATTAAGGCAAAGACTATTTCTTGAAGGCAGAAAGAACATAGAGTATTCAGATCATTTTGATGTGGATAGAATATTGAGGGAACTCATGTTAAATGGCCTCAATAAAAGTACCCTGATCTCCAGAGAACTAAGGGAGTAGAAAAAAGTCCAGCTTGATATCTGTGAAAATTGGTAAAACTATGAAATAAGAGCTTTGGGGAAAGTAATAAGGTTTTAACTAAGGATGAGCAGAAATCGCTCAGCAGAAGTGAGGGCCTCGGTCAGTCTGTAATGGCACAAAGTGATCCAATTTTATGTCTTTCTCCAGGACTACTTGGCAGTCTAGAAATAGAAAAAGATTGAATGACTGGGTTTATTTAAAAAATTATGTTAAATTGGAGGATATTATTAAGCCATGTATTAAAATACTTAATATTTTAAGTATTCAGGTGTCATCACAGTCAAACTCTCCTTGCATCAGGATGTTATGTGCATTACAAGGCTGTAGCAAACTAGAGCACTTTATCATCCACATTCTGTATGTGTATCATGAAAATACACATATAGAATGTAATATAAATGATGTATAGTAATAGTAATATGGTAATATAAATGATGTATTATGTAATATAATATAGTAATTATAAATGATGTATTATGACGTAAAGAAAATGTATATATTGATGTTACTAGCATCTTTAGTACATATTGAAATACAGAATTGATGTAAGAACCCATGAGTTAAAGTAATACCTTGTTTTTGTTACTTAAAAGTAACTTAAAAGTTAAAATGGAGGAAATTTTAAAAGAATAAAATCTGGCTCCAAATCCCTAATGATAAATTTTGACTAAAGCCAGCCTACTCTGATGATTCATGTACTTGACACCTTCTTAGCATTTATGTATATAGGTTTTACTATGCTCTTTTTCACTTGTTTATGTGTCACATTCTAATTTTCCTGGTTGCTTTTTCTTGCCTGCAGAATCTTACCACCTTCAGTTCATTGTCTATATTGCTTTAGTGTTCTATTTTCGAAGCATAAACTTTTATCATGTCAGCACTCTACTTTAAAATAACTATTGGCACACTTTTCCCTAGGGCACAGAGTCTAAATTCTCAGGTGGGCATATACAATCTGACATTATCTGTTCTCATCTGTTCCAGACATCCTCAGTCAGCCTCATTCCCCTGACAGTCATCTCCCACTTCCTTTTTTATTGAGCCATACTGAGTTACTTACCATTTGCATAACATATCATACTGTTGCCTCTAAGAAACACCATTCTTCCCTCACTTCATCTGGAAATCTCTTAGTCAGTCTTTAAGATCTACTTAGCTCAAATGTTATCCT
Source organism: Physeter macrocephalus (assembly GCF_002837175.3). Classification (NCBI taxonomy): domain Eukaryota; kingdom Metazoa; phylum Chordata; class Mammalia; order Artiodactyla; family Physeteridae; genus Physeter; species Physeter macrocephalus. The sequence goes on from NC_041229.1 coordinate 27,058,109, forward strand.
TTCTGAAGCCTCCTCTTACTGTCTAGGCAAATTAATTTGGCTTCTGTGTACATGTGCACAGTCTTGTATTGTATGTGCCTCAACTAGAGCATGGTTTACATTAAATAATGGTTATCTGCATAAATACCATTGCACAAATTGTTGTACTTAACATTTCACCTACATGTTATTTAATTTCACCTACATTCCAAACACCTGTTATATATCAGCCACAGGTCTGGGGAGTCTGAACGAGACCTAGTACTTGTCCTTTGGCTCACAGTTCTCTTACTGGATGTTAATCTTTTCCAGGTTACTAAGCCTGTGCCCCAGAAAATGTGGACAGCTCTCCATTCATGTTGAAACTTTACCTTCCTACCTCTATGCCTTTATTCATTCAATTTCCTCTCCCTGGAATGCCTTCCCTTCCCTGTAGTTGAAAGCATGCATTAACTTCTTAGGCACCAATTCAAATTCTACTTCCTACTTAGGGCCCATCTTAGTCTCAAATCTGATATGGGGGTCTTCTTCCTTTGAATCTCAACATTTTCTTTGTAACTTTCTTATGTTACTTTCTTTTTTTTTTGCTAGATCACCATTTTATTTATTTATTTTAACATCTTTATTGGAGTATAATTGCTTTACAATGTTGTGTTAGTTTCTGCTGTATAACAAAGTGAATCATAAACGTATATATATCATATATATGTATACATATATCCCCATATCCCCTCCCTCTTGCATCTCCCTCCCTCCCTCCCTATTTATGTTACTTTCTTAATGTACTTTCTATTACAGTGATATGTGTTCTGTTTCCTTTTTGCCATCAAAATCTATAGTTTATGCATATATTCATGTAGCATGGTACACGTGGCTAATCATCCACAAACATTTGTTTAATTCACTTGGATGACTTAACTCATATAAGGAAGGCTCTAGCCCCTTTTCACCAAAGCATCATTTATTATGGTCACTGAAGCCTCTATTTATAGAAAGTACCAGGCGTTTTGTTTTGTTTTTTTAAAGGTCTGGGTATGGTTTATTTATTCACTTTTCTTTTTTTAAAATATTTTTTCCATGAAAAAGGAAGCAACACTTTGACTTCCTAAAATAGAAATATGTAGATTCTGATTGTTTACTTGATATTCAAGTAGTCATTCCTTGATGTAACTGTCTGATTTCATTACTCTGTTATCTTCAGTTTTTAAATAAAATTTTAATTTTTAAAGCCTGCTAATGTTACTATTTTTATGTCAGTATCATCCTTTATCTATCTACAGATGATGTTTTTAGAAGACAACTTTGTTTTTATTAAGTAAAAATGCATTTAGAAGAAAACTGGCACATGCATATCTTTGACTTTCAGTATTAAACTTGGCACATTATCTCTTGGGGCTGGCAGTCGCCACTATGCTTGCCTTGTCATTCTCCATTATGTGCTCTAGTAGTACAGCCAACACCTGTGACCACACAAAAGCCCATACACAGCAGCTGCAGGACTCAGATGTCCATGCTGAAATAAATTTCTAAAGCTGAAATATTTGGATCTGTGACTGGTTCTTCTTTTGAGCCTTTCAGGAATTGTTGGGATTTCCCAGTGCTGCATAGTGTTACATATGAAGTGTCCAGGACCTGCTTACTCTGCTATCTTCTTTGGTTATCTCTGATTCATTTTTTTTTTTTTTTTTTTGGCTGTGCCACGAGGCTTGAGGGATCTTAGTTCCCCAACCAGGGAACGAGCCAGGGCTGGCAGTGAAAGTGCCAAGCCCTAACCACTGGACTGCCAGGGAATTCCTTATCTCTGATTCAAATTAAAAGTGGAGGTCCTCATTAGTATCATAACGTAGTGTGTTGAGCACAGATTTTGAATTCCAACTGCCCAGATTTGAAGCCTGGATCTGTAACTGACCTGCTGTATTATCTTGGACAAGTTATTTAACCTCTGTAGGCCTCAGTTTTATGACCTGTAAAATGGAAATATTAATATCACCTACCTCAGAATACTGTGATGAAGAAATGAGTTTATATATGTATAGCTTTTGGAACCATACCTATACACTATATGCACTATATAAGTGCTTGCTATTATTACTAGATTATAAATTTTCAAAGAACCTCAGACACCACTTGAAAGCAATATTCCTCTAATACCTATGATTAGCCTTTTTCCTTGTTCATAATTTTCTTTTTCCATTTGCATTTTTGTAGCATATGCTTCTTGTTTATCAAAAAATGCATGAGTCATCAAAAACACATTGGTGGGGGGGACTCGAACATGTTTTAGAATATTTTAAGAACATACTATACCACTTCTTATTTATACAGTCACAAATTGTTAAGTGTTAAAATTAGAAAAAATATTTTCCTAGTTCAAGTATAAATAACTTAGTAACTGATAAGATATCAGAAACCCCATGAATCCCATGTCTGTCCTAGAAGCCAAGCAATCCTTGTCATTCATTCCTGGGCCTCAGGAACTCCAGACCACCATCTCCTGAAATAACGATTAGATGATGGTACATGCTCCAGTCCTTTGTTTTTTTTTATCATTATACTTGCCAATTTTTAATTCATTTATCAAGTTTCATTTGACACATGTATGGTGTATCTTCTATGTGACAGGTACAAATCTAGACCCTGAGAGTACAGCAGTGAATAAATAAACACAACTTCCTGTTGTAATGGAGCTTATGTTAAGTAAGTAAATGTTTAGAATGCAGAGTGGTGAAATGTGCTATAGAGAAAAATAAAGCAGGAAAGGAGAATGGGGAATACCAGGATGGAGAATGGAGGTGGTCAGAGAGAATCTCACTGAGTAGGTGACATTAAGAAAAGACTTGAAGGAGAGGCAGAGAGGTCTTTTTACTTCTGTAGAAAGAGTATTCCAGGCAGAGCAAAGAGCAGGTACAAAGGCCCTGAGGATACAATGTACCTGGCATGCTGTCATAAGAACTTTGATCTTACACTGAGTGAGTAGGAAGCCATTGAATAGCTTTGGGCAGTGGACTGTGATCTGCCTATCTTAGAAGGTTCACTCTGGTTATTGCATTATGAAGACACAGATTGGGATAAGGACGGAAGCAGAGAAATCAGTTAAGAAGCTATGGTAGCAATCCACAGCAAGGACCTACTGTATAGCACAGGGAATGCTGCTCAATATTCTGTAATAACCTAAATGGGAAAAGAATTTATAAAAGAATTGATACTTGTATATGTATAACTGAGTCCCCTGAAATTAACACAACATTGTTAATCAACTATGCTCCAATATAATATAACAATTTTTTAAAAAAGAAAAAAAAATAAAGACAGAATGCCAGAATAGTAAAGAGCAGAGCAGATAACAACAACAAAAAAGAAGCTATGGTAGAAATCCAGCTTAGATATGATGGTTCATCTGCCTTTGATATACTTTTTATTTGAGTTACTAAGTATGTTAGTCATAAAACAAAGCTAAGCCATATATGCAGGCCCAATTAAGATTTTGGAAATATGTGTAAATGCATTCTAAAGTTAAAATTGCTGGTACTACATCACAGTGGTTCCAAGTTTAATTTCCAAAGTCCATATCTATTACTTAACATAAGATACAAGGCAGCATAAAACAAAAACCCCTAAATATGACTTGGGATAAGTGACAACATTATTTTATGTTGTTTTTCTTCATCTACCATATATACATAAACAGTAAAAACTTCTATATGCTTGGATGCCTTCCAGAAATAGTTTTTTTTTCCCTCCTAGAAAAATCTCATGCATAAAGGCAAACAAACAAATAATCCCTACTTTGGTATTTCACATTAGAGGCTTTGATCAGGTTTATGATTATAGGGTATCCTGAAGAATAGGAAATATCATTCTTTAAATAGAAAGACTTGAGTCCTATTTATCTAGTAATTGAAAGGAATAGTTCATTATCATTGTGAAAGATATGAAAACTAAAACTTTGTTAGGTCAGGAATGCAATATATCAGGTGTAAACACCTATGTTCATGGTATAATAGATTTATAATACATACTATTTCCATAGTACTCATACTCATATTCTTGCATAGATCCTGAAATCAGCTGCTCAAATATTTAGTGAGTTACTTTTATGAATAATTTTTAAAAGATATTTTTGTATTATGCAAATTTTGTTACTTAGCAATGTAAGCATATACAGAACAAACAGAAACTTAAACTTTTTCACATAAGATGATTCTATTGACATAATCAATTTTCAATGAAGATTTTAAGTCAGGGGTTAGCAAGCTTCTGTAAAGGGTCAGGTAGTAAATATTTTAGACTTTGCAGGTCATACAGTCTCTGTTGCAAATACTCAGCTCTGCCATTGTAGTGAGAAAGCAGCCACAGATGATACAAAAATGAGTGTGTGGCTGTGCTCCAATACAACTTTATTTGCAAAGAAAAGCTGTTGGCCAGAATGGATCCTCCAGATGTAGTTTGCTCAGTCCTGTTCTAGAAGTTAGGAGTGAAAAGTTTCAGACCTATGAAGATTTGTGGTAAGTGGTAAATTCTAGTTATTATGGATGCCCAAAGACACAATTCTCAGACTTGGTCCTGTCTATGCTCTTCAGCATTATCCATTCCACATTTATTTCCACTAAGCAGTTCATTTTCTCATCAGTGATTTCATTAGCAATATGCTAGCTCCAGTGCTTCTTTAAACTCATTCTGATTTGTCTAATGTACATGAGTTTTCAGTACCTTAACTCTTGCCATTGTTGTTGATGCAATTCTACTGTTGCTAGTTTTAAAAACATTACTCTGTATTTTTAATTTAAACATCTGTGTACAGGGCTTCCCTGGTAGCGCAGGGGTTGCGCGTCCGCCTGCCGGTGCAGGGGAACCGGGTTCGCGCCCCGGTCTGGGAGGACCCCACATGCCGCGGAGCGGCTGGGCCCGTGAGCCATGGCCGCTGGGCCTGCGCGTCCGGAGCCTGTGCTCCACAACGGGAGAGGCCACAGCAGAGGGAGGCCCGCATACCACAAAAAAAAAAAAAAAACAAAACAAAACAAAAATTAAACATCTGTGTACAGAAATACAGTGCTGAATAGGATTATTTCTCTATGTTAGATCAGAAAAATCTTAACTATTTCATGATCTGTTCCATTTCGTACCCTGTGTTAATCTGTATTGAGTTCTGCTGTATCACAGCCTTTGCTAGCTTGGGATGCTCTTTGAATCCACTTTTCAAGGTTATACTGCTTTAATGGTCCTGGCATATCTTAGAATCTGTACAGCCATAGGGCTGAAAGCACCATTGGTCACATAATTCTGGGGGCTGATCTGCTTGGCTGTAGTAACATCTGGCCCAATGGGTAGCCCTGGCCTTATTCTGACAACTGCATGACTTTAATAGTCCTCTTGGATCTAGTAAGGATCTACCTTGTTACATGTTTTTGACAAGAAACAATAATTTCAAGCTCAGGTGCTACTAAGAAGACTGTTTCTTAAGAAAATAAAAATTCTCTTTAAGTCTTCTTTTTCCTCTTCTTCTTTTAAAAAACAATCTGCTTTTCCCTGACTACAGTAATATGCAGCCAACATATGCTTAATATTTAAGAAGACAACTCACTCTCAAACTTGTCATTCTAGCTGAATAGACATTTGTCATTTAAAACCTGCTAACTCCTTAATACACTATCTATAGTTCCTATGTAAACCAGTGCAGATTTTCAGGGGGTTGGAGCTGGGGTAGGGGTAGGGAGAAACTCTTTCTAATATAAATTAAATTTAGAAGGGTATTTTTTAGACTTAATAGGCATGTATACTCTTTGATTCTATATACCATTTTTTTCCTAAATAACTGAGTGAAAACTTAGATAATGTAAATAGATAATATAAAATTCACAAAATGAAGTAACAGAAATGCTTTAAATAACATACATTTCAGGTAAAAATGTAAAAAAAAATTAACATAAATCATCAAGTTTAATATAAAACTACAGAAAAATAATCTCTTTAGGATATATCAGTGACAAATGTTAGTTTTAATTTCATACTCTACTTATTGTTTATTTCTGAATTGACCTTTTAAGGTCGTGTTTGGTGGTATTTTAAGATGCAAGTAAAAAAATTTTTTAAGTGAGTCGTAGCTCAAATCTTCCCTAAATTTAAATTGATAGAAATGTACCTTTTAAATATCCTTTTCTAAAATTCATATGAAAAGAGCTAAAGGATTCCAATGAAGTGAGAGAGGAAGACAGTAACATGTGCACTCATATAAAATACCCTATGACATAGAATCCTTTCTGACAGGGTATGGTAGGCAAAAATGTAAAAGTACCAGAGAGCAATGTCCCTCACAAAATTCTTTCCTCTACTTTCCAAATTAAAGTGGCAGAGTGTTACAAAGGAGGGCATTTATGCTAATTTCCTCTAGTAGAGGAAGAATGCTTGCTTGTTATTAATCTTAATCTGGCAACTATCAAAACAGAATAAAACCCTAAAATAAAGATTGAAAAATAGCTAGAATGTAATCTTTTGTATGACAGTGATTACTGTGTTTAGATACCAAATCTTCTGGTATATTCTATTTGTCCAGTAGATCTTATCTATTCTGCCATGAATTGATGATTCTAGTTACATTCCAAACTCTCTCAGGAGTTTTAAAAGGTAACTTTAGTAAATGCACAATGGCACAGGGCCAACGCATAATCTTAGTGAACTCTTAGTGAAACGTAGTCATCACAACCACCTTGCTGGCCTCAACTTGCACCTCCCTTTAAACCCTGTGTGCCAAAGGTTTTAACCAAATCAGACTTCATAGCATCTGCAAAAGTCTATGAGCTTTTCAATTTCACGTCTTGGTTTGTGCTGCGTGCTGTACCTAGAGTGCTCTCTTTTCTCACTCTTATTTCTTCTAGAAAATCCTATTTCTTCTAGAAAATCCTATTTCTTCAGACTCTTTTTGTCCTCCCCAAAAGAATATTACAATCTCCTATTACTTTGAACCTGGTATTTACCCATATCCTCTTTTTATTTTGTATTTCTTCCCACTGCTCAACTTAGCATAGGACCATGCATATACCACACTGAAACATGGTCCGTAAATTTTTTTTTTTTTGCGGTACGCGGGCCTCTCACTATTGTGGCCTCTCCCGTTGCAGAGCACAGGCTCCGGACGCGCAGGCTCAGCGGCCATGGCTCACGGGCCCAGCCGCTCCGCGGCATGTGGGATCCTCCCAGACCGGGTCACGAACCCGTGTCCCCTGCATCGGCAGGCGGACTCTCAACCACTGCACCACCAGGGAAGCCCTATGGTCCTTAAATTTGATTCAACAGTTGCTTCTGACATTGATCTCAAATAGTTCTTTATGCCATTTTGTTTGCTAGTCTCTAATCTGTTGGTATACAGATGAACTATGATGTAAAAAGTCCTCAAAGCAAACAAAAATATTTATGGCAGATACATATTTCCCAAACAAGCTAATACCAAGTAGGTTGGAGATATGGATTTCAATTTTGGAGATCAGAAGTTTATTCTAGTCATTAACCAATTAGAGACAAAACCCACAAAGAAAATAATTGTCAGAAAAATTATTAGTTTGACTCTAAACAAAATCTATCAAAGAGTGTCTGGTTCATGTCCTATAGAGTTTAAATATCAAGACATCCCAAAGGAGTATGAGTAAAAGAGCTATCTTGGGAAGGTGTGCAGGCTCATACATGTGTAGTAACACTCCATTTACCTATATAATTGGAGAACCATTTCTAACACATTACTGAGTTTTAAATTTAATACAGTTAACCCTATTAAACAACAACACAATGCTTAAAAATTATAATTTTTTAAAACTGGAGATCTGTACACATTTTGCAAACTACAGTTCATGGACAAGCCCCCAATTGTCTTGGTATGACCTATAAGGAATTAATGTTTTTTACATTTTTAAGTGTTTGGAGGGGAGTGAAACAAAATAAAAATAAATTTTTGTGACATTAAAATTATATCAAATTCAGATTTCAGTGTCTATAAATAGATTTTTTTTAGAGCACAGATATGCTCATTCATTTATGTATTATGTATTAGTATTATCAGTCACCACTTTTTTCTTTTTTCTTTTTTTTGATGCAAATGTTTGTAGCAGCTTTATTTTCAAGAGTGAAAACCTAGAAATAACCTAAATACCCATAAAAAGATGAATGGGTAAACTAACAGTGGTACATCCAGATAAGAATGCTACTCATCAAAAAATAAAGAGATGAGCTAGTCGTTTATATCACTGATGCATCTCAAATAATTATGAAACAAAGGCACTCAGAAGAAAAACCCAGTAAACAGCTTATGATTCCAATCAGATAAATTCAAAAAAATGCAAAGGTATCTATTCTAAGGGAAAGTACATCAGTGATTACCTGGAGAGGTGGGAAGGGCAAGGAGAGATGATAATAGGACATGAGGTAAATATAGGCATTATCAGAACTCTGGTGATGGTTTCAAGGTTCATACCTAGGTGAAAACTTATTAACTTGTAATACTTCAAACATATGCAGTTTAGTACATGTAAATTATACTTTAATATAGATTTAAAAATTGTCTCAAGATGAAAAAATCTGTATGTCTCACTCTTTTTGGAAAATAGCTTTGGTAACCATATACTGAATCCACCAACTCTTTCCTTGTGCCCTCTGGGGATCAGTCTTCCGTCAGTGGTAGCAAATATGGAGAGCAATGAAGTACATTTCTACCTGAGTCAACAGGCATGCTGCCTAGATCACAAGAAACACATCCCCTTTTCTCTTTCTTTCCTGCCTCTGCAGTAAGGGCCTTGAAGTGAAATTCACTAGAATCAGTGTATAAACTGATCCTGCACAGTCAACGTCACAGAATCTGGATACACTTTTAGAAGAGGCACATTCCATCTAGTTGGCTGCAATGTCCTCCACTCCCTATTAAACCAGAGTTTCTGTACCAATTATGGTTTCCCCTGGACCCAATGGTCTTACAAATAGCAACATTAGCTCAGAGAATTGTGGACATTGGGAAATATAGTTCTCTGTAGACTTGGGGAATACACCCCTTCAACAGTGCCTCAATACCCTATAATCTCTAATTGGAGTAAGGGAAAAAAATTCATGCCCTCAGAAGCACTTGAGGTGAGATTCAATTCAGACCAATGGCCCCTCAGTTTTCTCCAGAGCCCCCATACTGAACAAGGAAATTGCCCATTCCCTGTACATCTATGCCTTTCTTTTGGGTAAACTCTCCAATCATCAGAAGGATTTGCTCATAAAAGATTTCCCACATTTAGCGCACTCTTAAGGCCTTTCTCCAGTGTGACCTCTCTCATGACAACACAGTTTGGAGGTGTTAATAAAAGATTTACCACATTCAGTGCACTTATAAGGCCTTTCTCCAGTGTGAGTCCTCTGATGATATCGAAGGCTAGAGTTGCTGGTAAAGGATTTCCCACACTCACTGCACTCATAAGGCTTCTTTCCAGTGTGAGTGCTCTGATGATAACGAAGGCTAGAGTTGCTGGTAAAGGATTTCCCGCACTCACTGCACTCATAAGGCTTCTCTCCAGTGTGATTTCTCAGAGGTACACGGAGGCAATTAGTGGCAAAAGATTTCCCACATTTGGTGCATTTGTAAGACCTTTCTCCAGTATGAATTCTACGATGATAACGGAGGGTGGAGCTAGTGGTAAAAAATTTCCCACATTCACTGCACTCATAAGGCTTCTCTCCAGTGTGATTTCTCTGATGAACACGGAAGAGGTAATTAGTAATAAAAGACTTCCCACATTCAGTGCATTTGTAAGGCCTTTCTCCTGTGTGAATACTCTGGTGTTCAATAAGCCTACACTTTCTTTTAAAATATTTCCCACACTCACTACATCCATAAAGATTTTCTCCTGTGTGAACTCTCTGGTGTTGAATGAAGCTATTCCTAAGGATAAAGGATTTCCCACATTTGCTACACTTATAAGGCTTTTCTCCAGAATGAAATCTATAATGATTACACAGATCATTGATAGAAGTAAAGGATTTCCCACATTCACTGCACTCATAAGACCTTTCTCCTGTGTGAACTCTCTGATGATAACAGAGGTTGGAGCTAGTTTTAAAAGCCTTCCCACATTCACTGCACTTATAAGGCCTTTCTCCTGTGTGTGATCTCTGATGATATCTGAGGCAGACCTAGACATAAAAGATTTCCCACAGTCACTGCACTCATGAGGCCTCTCTCCAGAATGAACTCTCTGATGATAACGGAGGGCACTGATACTGGTAAAGGATTTCCCGCATTCGCTGCACCTTATACAAGCCCTTTCTCCATAATGAACTCCCTGATGATAACAAAAGTTGGATTTAGAAATAAAAGATTTCCCACATTCACTGCATGTATAAGGTCATTCACTAGAATGAATTCTCTGATGGTAATGAAGAAGAGCAGGAGTAATAAAAAATTTCCCACATTCACTGCACTCATAAGGCCTTTCTCCAGTGTGAGTGCTTTGATGATAATGGAGGTTAGAGCTACTGGTAAAAGATTTCCCACATTCACTGCATGTATAAGGTCATTCACTAGAATGAATTCTCTGATGGTAATGAAGAAGAGCAGGAGTAATAAAAAATTTCCCACATTCACTGCACTCATAAGGCCTTTCTCCAGTGTGAGTGCTTTGATGATAATGGAGGTTAGAGCTACTGGTAAAAGATTTCCCACATTCACTGCACTCATAAGGCCTTTCTCCAGTGTGAGTGCTTTGATGATAATGGAGGTTAGAGCTACTGGTAAAAGATTTCCCACATTCACTGCACTCATAAGGCCTTTCTCCAGTGTGAACTCTTTGATGATAATGGAAGTTAGAGTTAGTGATAAAAGATCTCCCACATTCGTTGCACTCATAAGGTCTTTCTCCTGTGTGAGATTTCTGATGATATCTGAGGGCAGACCTAGAGACAAAAGATTTCTCACATTCACTGCACTCATAAGCCCTTTCTCCTGTGTGATATCTATGATGAGAAATGAATGCAGACCTAGACATAAAAGATTTCCCACATTCACTGCCCTCATAAGGCCTTTCTCCAGAATGAACTCTCTGATGATATTGGAAAGCACTGGTAGAGGTAAAAGACTTCCCAAACTCACTGCATTTATAAGGCCTTTCTCCTGTGTGAGATCTCTGATGATAAATGAGAGCAGACCTACAGGTAAAAGATTTCACACAGTCACTACACTTATAAAACCTTTCTCCAGAAAAAACTCTCTTATGTCGAATGAACACAGAGCTATGGGAAAAAGATTTTGCACAGTCACTGCACACAGAACTGTTTTCTCCACTGTGCAATCTCTGGGGATAAATGAGGACACACTTGTGAGTTAAGGATTTCCCACATTTGCTACACTTGTCCTGTCCTGAATCAGTATAAATTTTTCGATGTTGACTGATGGTTGAGCTTTGTCTAAAGGATTTGTCACTTCTGCTAAACACATGAAGCCTTTCTCTAGTGTGGAATCTCAGGTGCATAACAAATGCGGATTTGTACCTGAATGTTTTCCCACATTCATTACACACAAAACGCTGTCTTTCAGTGTAGACACACTGGTCCTGAACAAGTGTGTGTGGGGGGCTGAGGGCTTTCTTGCACTCTCCCCAGGTTTGATGATTTTTCCTGCCTTGTGAAGTTGACCCACCCTGGGTGATTTTGCTTAGCTTCTCCACAGTATGAGTGGCCTGTTGCTGCAGATGTCCCACACTGGCCTGGATTTTCTTAGAAGTAAGAGACTTCTGTGACACTTGGAATCTGTGGCTCCTGAAAAATGAAGTCCTGTGTACAATGCTATTCAAAGGCATATAAAATTTTGTTGCACATGCCCCACATCTCAACAGTTTATGGCTGTGTTGTGTTCCCTGATGCTTGGCCAACTGGAAAATGTCTCTCAAGACTGGACCACACATCTCACAGGGGTGTGTCTTGTGGAAAAATGGAGCTGCCTTAGGAGACCCAGCCTGTGACACTCCTACAGGAACAGTTTCTTCACAGGGTGTCTCCTCACCTTCTGCTCCACAGCAGCAACCCAGCGAGGATATAAGTGCGTAGCTGTCCAGCATCACACTGAGGTACAGGCGTCTCTGAGCCTCATCAAGAAGCCTCCACTCCCCCCAGGAGAAGCGCACAGCAACATCCGGAAAGGTCACACCACCCTCAGGTGGGTCCCTCAGTGCCGCCGCCATCGGATTCTGTGGTCTCAGAGGGCCGGGAGCGGCGGTCCTTATCCCGGGTCTGGAGCGCGGCACCCCGGGCTGCATCGCCGAACCTGACACGCCTCTGTGCAGCGGGGACACAGCCTCCTCTCGGACCTTCCCGTTCCCGACCAGAGAGCCAATGGGAGAGATGCCAAAATGAGCGTGACTTGGCTGGCTAGGCGGTGTCCCCTTCCTCCCTCACTACTCCGTGAGGACAACCACCCCTGACAGAGGACAACGGTATCCGAGCACCGTTCCCTGCTCCACCGGACCCCCCACCAAGCAAAATGATCGCCAGGACAGGCTGCCGGAGGTCCCGCCCCTGACGCATGCTCACTCGGGGAAAGCCCTCATCCTGAACAATGGCTACTTTTTGATACAACATCAGAGTTGAGTAGTTGTGACAGAAACCAAATTGTCTGCAAAGCCTAAAGTATCTGCTATCTGGCTCTTTATAGGAAACGTTTGCTGACCCTTGGCATAGATCATCCTCTCTCATTAAGTAAGGCATAATGAACAAAATGTAAACTTTTTTTTGGTATGTAGTATAAAATAGTGGTTAAAGGCAAGAGTTTGTCGACTAAAGAGACCTAGCTCTCTCATTGTCTGCTCTGTGACTTTGGGTAAATTATTTAAACTCTCTGAGTTTTAATTGTCTCAGGAATAAAACAGGATAACAATTCTACTTATTTTTTGGGTTTGGGGAGAATTAAATATATAACATACATAGTAAATAACCTAGTGCATATGACGTTGTGGCATATCTGTGGTCTGTGTTGCAAATAGTTCACCCTTGCAAGTGAACAGAAGATGAGTTTAAGAAGGACAGTACTGGAGCCAAGGATAGAAGTTGATTGATGTAGGAGAATGAAGAGGGCATGAGCAAAGGCTTCACTACTATCCTCCTCAAATTTATCTTCCGTGCACTTACATGGAGGAAGGGATAAATTGGGCATATTTTTATGTGGCACACATTTGGCAGGACTGATGATTCGTTTGAAGAAAAAGGAGCAAGCCTAGCATGCAAGGCAGAGAGCCACCTTCTAGGATAGAGAATTAATGAAAAGGAACAAGTTTGAGGGGGCAGGTGATAAATTCATTTTTGAAATGCTGGGTTTTTAGATACAAATGGGACACAATAGTTACTATGTAAATGAGTCATACAAGTGAGTATGAGACCATAAGATTCATTCATTCATAATTACTGAGTGTGACTAAATAACTGGTCCAGTCCTTGTTCAGGGAAACTCAGTGAGTAGGACAGAATTCCTGTTATTATTATTCCTGTTATTCCTAAGCTGCCTTTGTCCCTCCCAGCTGAGCTCTCCCCTCAGCTGCAGCAGCCCTCACTCCAATGGGGAGCTGTGTCCTAAGCAACTGGCTTAGGCTGAAGTACGTGCAGGGGTTGTCACGGGAAACTGGCCAGTGACCTGGTGCATTTTCAATCTGCCCTCTCTGCCCTGCTTCAGGAATAAGCAAGTGTGTGTGTGCTCCTCAGGATGGAGTCTAGGCTCCCAACAGCCCTCCTGTTAGTCCCCCTGGCCCTCCAACCAGCCAAACAGACTCGTTCCCCATGACAGACCCTGGGTCTGGGAGTCCAATATGTGGCTGGAACCACTCACTCCCCAGGGAGGATCTCTCCTCTTCTGTGTCCCTTCTTGGCGGTACAAGTCCCAATCTGATTGCTTCTCTTCCTTTCCCACCAGATTCTGTGTGGATCTTTCTTACAACCTTGTTTATACAGAAGTCTTTCTGCCAGTCTCCAGTTAGATGCAGTGAGAATTGTTCCATAGGTAGGTGCATTTTTGATGTGTTCTTTGGGGATGTGAGTTCCATGTCCTCCTACTCTGTTACCTTGATCTCTTCCTCCCAGATCTGTTCCTTTTTTTTTTATTTTTTTTTTTATTTAGAGACTGAACACTGATGGTGGGAAAGAAGTGAGAAAGGAAGAACAGCCAGACAAGTGATCTGTCAGTCAGTCAACGATATGTGTCTAGTGCCTACTAAGTGACAACTAAATTGAGCCAGCTCAAATATTCATGGAAGGTGCAAACTTATTGTCTCCGCCATCCCACTCAAGCCTCTTTAACCTTTCAAATGAATGTTTGAGAGGCTGCTGGCACCACAAAAGCAACTGTAGGCTTCCGTATTTCATCACAGAATTTCTCCATCCTGTCAACCCACTGCTTATTTTGCTGCTCCTTGCACTGCTCTCTTCTTTGACTAACCTTGTTTTAGCTTCATGTCATTGTTCTTTGCTAATCTCTGCCTTGTTTGGCAGTCCTGTTCTGATTCATTCTCCTTGTTATATTTCACCATTCTTTCAGCATACAACTTCCAGCATTTGTCCTCAAATCTTTCATTCTATAACCAGGGAAAGTGGGAGGTGACAGAGAGGTGTGCACCTCTCTTTGCCTCCTCTCACCAGGGTAAAAGGATTAGACACAAACCCTCTTTGTAAAAACACCCACCAATAGTCCTTCATCCCATCCACCTACCCCTTAGTACACTGTTCCACTTCCTAGCCCATTGTGGTAACAGCCTGTAGAATCTGGGATAATAAGGGCAGGGAATAAACATTGCAGTGACAGCCAATGGAGATGCTATGAAGGGAGCAGAGAATGGCTTACCTCTTCCTGATTACAGTTAGTCCCTGTTATCCGAGGCTTCACTCTCCATGGTTTCAGTAACATTTGGTCAACCATGGTCCAGTAATATTAAGTGGAAAAGTGCAGAAATAAACAATTTATGTTTTAAATTGTGTGCCCTTCTGAGATGCGTGATGAATCTCCCACTGTTCCTGCTCCATTCTGCCTGAGATGTGAATCCTCCCTTTGTCCAGCCATCCCGCACCTTAGTCACTTAGTAGCCAGCTTGGTTATCAGATCAACCTTTGTGATATTGCAGTGCTTGTGTTCAAGTCACCCTTATTTTACTTAATTTTGGCCTCAAAGTACAAGGGTAGTGATTCTGGCAATCCAGATATACCAAAGAGAAGCCATAAAGTGCTTCCTTCAAGTAAAAAGGTGAAAGTTCTTGACTTAATAAGAAAAGAAAAAAAATAGTATGCTGAGGTTACTAAGGTCCATGGTTAGAATGAATCTTCTATCCATGAAAGTGTGAAGAAGAAAATAGAAATTTGTGCTAGTTTTGTTGTTGCACCTCAAACTGCAAAAGTTATGGGCACAGTGTGTGGTAAGTGCTCAGTTAAGATAGAAAAGGCATTAAAATTTTACAGTAAGATATTTTTAGTGTAAATATCAGTACATGTTTATAATTTTCTATTTTATTATTATTGTTATTAATCTCTTCCTGTGCCTAATTTATAAATTAAACTTTATCACTGTAAAAACATAACGTATAAAGGGTTCAGTACTATCCACTGGGTATCTTGAAACATATTCTCCATGGATAAGGGGGGACTACTTACTATTTCTCCCTCCACTACAAGTTAAAATCTCTATAGGAAGCTCCACTGTTATTTTTATACCTATATTTTCCTTTGCTCTCCCACTGGCCTGGATCCAGCAGGAAGGCAGTGATACACTTGAAAGATAAGGTTAAGTGTTGTTTTCCTCCTGTTGGAATGGATTTTCCTCACTCTTGGAAACTGGCAACAAATAAATATTTGGCATTGTCAACCTGACCATAAATGTAATAAAAGTCAGTAAGCAAATAAATTTGGATGAGCTATAAAATATAGTCTAAATCCTAATGGGTTCACTATAAACAGATAGTTGCCTGAAAGTTGTCATGGTAGGTTCACAAAAAGGGAACTCTTCTTCATCCTGGTGAGGGTTTTAGACTTAAATATTTTTTTTTCCAGGATTAGAAAATAAGTTGAAAATAGGGCTGAATGTTGTAAAGAATTAAAGATAAATTACTCTTCCTTTCTTGGATAATACCCGGTTAGAACCTGAAAGATTCTTACTTCTCCTGAACTTATAGGTCAATTAACTCTGTTTTGCTATTGTGTTTCTAATTTTGTTTTTAATAAGAAAAATGGTCCAGAAGCATTTTAAGTGCACAGTTAATGGTAGATGTGTGCTAGCAGAGTATCAGTATGTGTGGTAATTAGGAATTGGAGATGGGGGGAATGAGGAAAAAAAGGTGCTTGTAATTAGCACTGTAGACACTAAGCACTCCAAGTCCAGTTGACAGGCTGTATAATTACCCCTGATTTTCCCCATCCCACCCCTATCTGAAAGGGATTTCAAAGAAGGAGCAGATATCAGTAATTTTACTGTGGTGTGAATTGAAGTCATTAGGCTCTCTTCCTTAGTGTTATCTGCTCTGTCATCCCTCTATATTATTATGAATTTGAGTTTAAAGGGATTCTAGGAGTCCATAACTGGTAATGGATGAGAGAAAGATTAAGGTTCTCAGTGTGCCTGAAATCACTCATTTTGCCTACTCTCTCTAGGTTCTGAGGGAAGGCAGAGAAAGAGGGAAAGAGCAATAAAATGAAACAGTATGAGAAAAAAATAAAGAAGAGAATTGGAACTGAACCCAAAAGGAAGATAGGAGAGTTTTCTGGAGTGATTTATACAGGTTTAATTTTGGAGAAATAAAAGAGATATCGAAAGGTGTATCATGCCTCTTCCTTTTCATTTACTCCTTTTTCTATTACTTAGATCTCAACTTTTTTGTAAAAGGATTTAAAGCAGTTTAAAAATAAAAGGTATGCATGCATTGAAACCCAAAAAGCAGAAATAAAATAGGAAGATCTCTCCCCTCCCCACGCAAACATACTCCTCTTTCCATCCCCTCATCACTTGCACTGGCTTTAGCATGGGATAGCAGCATATACATATTATGCCATCCACAGCATTGTTTCCTAGACTTCTCAAAATATGTGTGCAATGTGTAGAACATATTTTTGTAAAAAATAGTGCTAAAAAGAAAAAAAGACCAAAGGAAACAAGCCAAACTAGCCAAAGTAAAGTTTTATCCTCTATGCTTTGCCAAATATATCTCTCCTAGAAACAATTTACATAATGTTATAATATTTATTAAGATAATGGATACAAGATATTTAGCAACCTGTGAAACATCATTAGCCTGGAAATCACTAATGTAGGTAAAACACTGAGCAGTAAATGTTAAAGAGAACCAGGATTAAGTAAAATAAGGTCAGTGTCAGCCATTGCTTACACTAGACATAAGGTCAAAGTTGCTGGTCATCATAACAGTTTTGAAAAATACTGACAGTGATCATTAGAATTTTAAAAAATGTTAGGTTTATGTCTCATCTTTCCCTTGATCATAAATTCACCTTGTTATCAATGGTGTTAGAAATGGCCTTAAACACATCATAAATACTTAATATTCTGGGCAACAGACACAGGTAAAAAATATGTTATTTTGAAAAGATTTATTGAAAAACAACCATACTTATGAATATTTAAATTAATGTCTCTTTTTCACTCAAGGAAAATGACATATTAATTAAATTTGAAAAAAATTTCAAGATTTTATATAACTGAAAATATTATGTAATATTTTTATAAATATTTAATTTAATATGTCTAAATTAAGAACGTTATTTTTCAGCATTCTCCACATTTCTTCATCATAATAAAATTGCATTCAATTCAAGTACCATTCCTACAGGTGAATTTTTCATTTTGACTACTCTATGAACTATTTGGTTCATTAAAATATGGTGCCATTAATAAAAAATAAGTTACATGATTAGTTATTAGAGCTCTAAAATTATTTGATACTGTTGTCAATGACTTCATTTGATTAATTCATTTATTTCATATTTATAGTATGCCTATCAGGGGTTAATGCTAAACATGAAAGGTATAAATATAAAAAGATATAACAATAATTGGAGAAGGACTTACATTTCTAAGGGAAGAAAAGATATGTCAATGTATACAAAATGCAGTATGAAAATTACTATAAAAAGGATTACGTGCAGGATGTTCTCTAAGTTCTTTTCTTACATAGTAAAATATGAATCAAGAAGAGATTTGGACATTTCACTCAAAGTGAAATATGTTATTGCAGATGAGCTCTGTGGTTAGATATGCTATGTTGTCCAATACAGTAGTTTTTAGGCAAATGTAGTTATTTAAATTAATCAATTAAAGTTAAGCAAAATTTAAAGTTCAGTTTCTCAGGTAGATACATAAGCCAAATTTTAAAGTATTCAAGAGTATCATATTTATTAACACAAAAATCTTATCAAAGTTTCTGTTTAAATGATGTTTTATAATTGTTTTTCCCAAAAAGGCAATGATCTTTTTGGAAAATAGTTGTGTTCCAAATTAAAATTGTAAAAACATCAAGCTATGCATCAAAGATAAGTTTCTAGTTGTCAGGTAGACTGTTGTGCACTATTTCCTAATGAAGTCATAGCAAGAGAGTTAATTTATTTTCAGTAGTGGTTTGTTCATTATTGCATTATTAATACTTATCAAAGTACCTGAAGAAAACTGAACAAAGTTTTATTAAATGCTAAATGGATAAATGGGTACATTGAAAGAATAAATAAATGAACACATTTTTTTTTCTTCTTTGAGAGTCAGTCAAATGCACAGAAGCAGGAAGTCATCTGCTGGTAAAGAGATCACTTATGCCACCTACTACATTTGATTTCCACCTACAATTTCCAGGGAAGGAATAGAATGTTTGGAATATAAAATATCAAGAAACCTTAAAGATAGTTTGAATGTGCATTAAAGAAAGTGCAATTCAACTTTCCTTCCTCCTGCCCCCGTGCCCCCTTTCTTTCTCTCTTTCTTTCTTTCTTTTTTCTTTCTTTCTTTTCTTTCTCTTTCTTTCTTTCTTTCTTTTTTCTTTCTTTCTTTCTTTTCTCCCTCTCTCCCTCTCTTCCTCCCTTCCACCCTCCCTCTCTCCCTCCATCCCTTCCTTCCTTCTTCTTCCTTCCTTCCTTCCTTTCTTCAGGTTTGGACAAAAATATAAACAGGTTCACACAGCTCATCAACAGCAGACCAGGACTAGAACACAGGTTTTATATCAGAGGAAATAAAGTATGATTCCTTTTATTGATTGCAATTCAACTTTTAAAAACATTACTTAAAGTTATAATAGAGTGAAGCTCTTGTATCTTAAGATATCACTGTATCACTATAGTGATTACAATTTCAGAAATAATTGAGTGGATCGATGAAATAACTTATTCCAAAATAAGAATTTATGAGGCATCAGAAAGTCAGGTTCCACTCAAGTTCATAGAGAAATTCAGGGTCATATTAAGGCAGCTACTTAGAACAGGAAAACTGTTTAAATGAGCAGTTCATGATCACAGTAGAGGATTAGAGAAAAGTACTAAAATGTACTATACTATCTTATTTCTTTACACTTCGTTTTGTGCATTATAATTAAAAATTCTGATCTTTAATGTTGATGTCTGTTCTTTTAATTATTCGTGATGTGAAAATAAGGATGACTCTTAGTCAACTATGTTTATGACAGAAGTTAATCATACTTTCATAACTGAGGTTCACACCTCAGTTGGTGATAGTCATACATAATTTTAAACACTGTATCTAAGAGGAGATAAATTGGGCTTGTGATCCTAAATTCATAAAATGAGCACAATAATCTCAAAGGGGGAAAATTATTCTTGTCCTTTGCAAGTACTTAAGTAAGACCCAGAATGTTGAGAAAAATGGTAGTACCATGGCAGAGTGAGCCATCTGAACATAAGAAATGGCCAATTTCCTGACATGTTATTTTTCATTCATGCAATTACCACTTGGAATAAAGGTGTATACTTTGCGATTTTTTAAAAAATTTATTTATTTGTCTGCATCGGGTCTTAGCTACGGTACACAGGATCTTCGTTGAGGCAGGCAGGATATTTTTTTGTGATGTGGGCTCTTCATTGTGGTGTGTGGGCTTCTCTCTAGTTGTGGCATGTGGGTTTTCTCTTCTCTAGTTGTGGCGTGTGGGCTCCAGAGAGCATGGGCTCTGTAGTTTGCCGCACATGGGCTCTCTAGTTGAAGCATGGGAGCTCAGTAGTTGTGGTACGTGGGCTTAGTTACCCCACGGCAGCTGGGATCTTAGTTCCCTGAACAGGGATCAACCTGCGTCCCCTGCATTGGAAGGTGGATTCTTTATCACTGGACCACCAGGGAAGTCCCTAAAGGTGTATCCTTTGAAGTTGGGTTGAATTATTATAATAGAAGACAATTCAAAGGACTAGCTATTCATCCCAAAGTAAGTATTGGAGAGAACCAAGAAACTAGAGAGTGACTTACATCAACTGGTTAAAAGTAGCCAGTTAAATTCTAGGGTGGTGACAGGAAAAAGTAGGCTTTTTGTGCAGCAAGTTAATAGGTAGGTTAAAAGTTACAGGATGCCTTATATGAAGAAATAGTGCTGGTACCATGATCAGTTTAAGCCTTTGAAGGCAGAAATTTAACCAGGAGAAAGAATCTTTAAATAACCAAGTATTGTATGCTTATACTAGAGAGGTCCCATGGTAAAAAGTAATGGGAAGTGGCCCAAATTTGGGTCATCTGACTTGTTAGGCAGGAGTGAGGATCCTAAAAAGTACAAACTGGTGCAAAAGCAAAGCATCAATTTTAATCCCTGTTTGGTGGGGAGGCTGATGCATGAATGCCTAGAATCCTCTCCTTGCCAGAGACTGGTTTGCCCAAGGGCAGAGGAAAGAAGTGAGATAGGTCCCACTGGTATTTCAATGAGACCAAGATGCCATAAGAAAAGGATCTTCTGCCCAAAGTGGCAAACTGAGCTGTCATAACAAGCCACAGGAAAAACCGTCTCATCCGTATTCCAGTACATATTTCTTGACATTATGATTCAATTTTTTAAACACTTAAAATCAATTTTATTGAAGTGGAATTTTTTTTCACTTGACACTCATATTTTATAATTGATGAACCTACATTGGTACATTATTACCCAAAGTCCTAGTTTACACTAGGGTTCATCCTTGGTTTTATACATTCTATGGGTTTGGAAAAATGTATAGTGACATGCATCCACCATTATAATATCACACAGAACTGTTTCACTGCCCTAAAAATCCTCTGTGCTCCACCTATTAATCTCTTCTTCCCCTTCACTCCTGGAAACCACTGATCTTTTTACTGTCTTGTAGTTTGTCCTTTTCCAGAATGTCATATGGTTGGAATCATACAGTATGTATCCTTTTCAGAATGACTTCTTTCACTTAGTTATATGCATTTAAGTTTCCTCCATGTCTTTTTATGTCTTGATAGCTCATTTCTTTTCAGTTCTGAATTGTCTAAATGTATCACAGTTTAATCATCCCTTCATCTACTGAAGGACATCTTGGTTGCTTCTAAGTTTCGGCTATTGTGAATAAAGCTGTTATAAACATCTGTGTGAAGGTTTCTGTGTGGTTTGGGTGAAAATACCAAGGAGCATGATTGCTGGATCATATAGTAAGAGTAAATCTAGTTTTGTAAGAAACCGCCAAATTGTCTTACAAAGTGGCTGTACAATTTTGCATTCCCCCCAACAATGAATGAAAGTTCCTGTTACTCCACATCCTAACCACCATTTGATGTTGTCAGTGATCTAAATATTTTCCATTCTAATAGACATGTAGTAGTATCTCATTGCTGTTTTAATTTGCATTATGATTCAATTCTCAGTGTCTTCTTTCTTAAGAATATCTCCAAAAGTTAGAAGTGAGCAGAGTGATAATTTCTCTAATCTGTAATACATTCCCTAGGATGCTTTGGATTGTTAGCTATTGGAAAATGATACCATGAGATATAGATAGGATCCCAAATTTCAAAATGAGAATTAGAGTATGCTACAACCATGAAGAAAATACACTGATGATATTAAATTTTCTGAGGTTGTTTCCAAATGGTAAGTTTACCAAGAATGCCAATGTAAGCAAAGGACTATCATTGGTGTGAAATCTTATATGACTTACATTTCCATCTAATTAAATATGTAAATACAAATGAGAAATATGAATTCATTTAATGAGTTTTTGTCTCAATATAGGATTATGAATATTTGGATTTTGAAGATAATTATATCTTCAAATGATTTATTTTGTTTATTGTTTTTATTTTTATTGTTTTACTCATTTCACAGGTAGACTTTTATTAAAGCATGTTCTTGAAATGTTGCCTGTTTGAACTTTTACTATAACTTCTTGTCTGCTCCTGAATCTTACACTTTAAGTAAAAAGAACTGAAAACAAAACCCCACAGGTGAGTCCCTGATGTTTATTTTGAAACATAATATGTTGCTATGATTCTGGTCACTAAATGAAAAGCAGAACTGAACAAAAATTGGAATTCCTTAAGTTATGTCTCCAACCAAAAGTCAAAGTATATCAACATTGTACAGAATTGTATGGATTGCCAATAATTTAGTGTTAGTTATCCACCTTGTTTCTCCAACACATGGATCATACCACTTATTAATCTTTACAGACTGAGAGGTAAAGATAAAGTGAAAGGTTGTCAGTAAGCAGAAGCCTTACCACAAAATCTTTATTCTCATTATCATGACCCTTCAATTACTCATTTAACATTTTATATTTCAAACTCAATGCTATGCCTCAACCTGATACTATTTAAAAATCTTCCAAATCATGAAATAATTTGCATTTGAGGTAAAGGACATACATATTTTATGACTGCACCTGAAATATCATCATGGAAATTTTAAAAAAATTATCTATTTAAATTTCAACTAAAGAGCATGGTTTGCTCAAATAACCTTGTGAATTTGAAGCTTATTTAATTAAAAATTTTTCCCCAGAGTCAAGGTAAAAATACTGAGAATGCACATTGACCATTTTCTGATTTTAGCCACATTAGGGATCAAAATATTTTGCTCACACAAGTGATACAAAGTCATTTCAGATAGAAAATTAGAGTTTTACTTATGTAGGTGTGGAATTGTGACTTACCCCTGTCTGTGTCATACAGGAAGACAAAACAGTTCCATTCATAGTGATCCAGCAGACTCAAGAGTGCTCCTCGTAAGGAAGGCCTTAGCTGCAGCACAAACTGGCTCTCCCCCTCAGTAGGGAAACTTGGTGTGATGAGGGAGATGTGTAAGGCGCTGCAGAATGAGGTCAAGGTATGTACTGACCTCTTATCATAGAGTCCAAAAATGGCAAATACTCCTCTAGAATACTGGGAACAGACTGAAACAAAAGAAAAAAAAGTAAACTATTAGCACACTCTAAAATTGTTGACTCCACATCTACTGTTTATGAAACAAACAAAATTTCTGTCATTGATGTATCAGGAATATAATATAAGGAAAGAGTAAAAGTGAACTGTGCAATTATTTGTATAATCAATTAGTGAAATGTTAAGCTTGTACTCAAAACCCTGCAGTAAATGAGATAAAAAGAGGTTTTCTCAAGAAGCCAATTTGAATTAAGAAAAATTTGACTAAAATGAAGTAATATATAACATTCCATGATAATGTGACAAAGCCTATGCTAGAGACCTTTAAGTGTGACAATAAGAAGCCTAAGGTGTTGGATAATCTAGAGGTATTTATCGTGGGAGTAATTCCTTGTGAAACAAAGAAATTCGATTTTTCTTTGTTAAAGCAGTTATAGGTTCCTGAAAAAAATTAACTGTCCTGATAACATTTATATCTATATTCTATATCTGGGTTTTAGGGAATTATGAAGCATAATTAAATAAGATAAATTAATAAAATCTGGAAGTATTTCTTTTGTTCTTTTTTATTGTGCCTCTTGAAGCTGGAGACAGAGTCTAAGAAATTTAATTAAAACAGAAGAGGGTGACAACAGAAAATAAATTGCTACTGGTTTTCTTTAGATGATGTGCTGTAAGAGATACACACATGTTCTAGGAAAAACTAAAGCCCAATTAAGGGACCAGAGTTTACATTCATAAAAAAAAGACTAAGATAGAATTGACATTAAGATATAGGGGGAGCTTACCCAGCACTTTGGTGGGGCTAATGGCAGATGCTGGGAGGGCTCACGCCAAGTAGTACTTCCCAGAACTTCTGCTGCCAGTGTCCTTGTCCCCGCAGTGAGCCACAGTCACCGCCCCCCCATCTGCAGGAGGACCCTCGAGCACTAGCAGCCATGTGGCTGACAGAGTCTTGGTGCTCCAGCCGGGTGTCAGGCCTGAGCCCCTTAGGTGGGAAAGCCAAGTTCAAAACATTGGTTTACCAGAGACTTCCAGGCCCCCTCACGCCAAGTAGTACTTCCCAGAACTTCTGCTGCCAGTGTCCTTGTCCCCGCAGTGAGCCACAGTCACCGCCCCCCCCATCTGCAGGAGACCCTCGAGCACTAGCAGCCATGTGGCTGACAGAGTCTTGGTGCTCCAGCCGGGTGTCAGGCCTGAGCCCCTTAGGTGGGAAAGCCAAGTTCAAAACATTGGTTTACCAGAGACTTCCAGGCCCCACGTAACATCAAATGGTGGAAAAACTCCCAGCGGTCTCCATATCAACACTAAGGCCCAACTCCACTCAACCTACACTGCTGGACAACCCATGCCAAACAACTAGCAAGACAGGAACACAACCCCACCCATTAGCAGAGAGGCTGCCTAAAATCATAATAAATTCACAGACACCCCAAAGCACAGCACTGGACAAGGTTCTGTCGACCAGAAGACAAGATCCAGCCTCATCCACTAGAACACAGGCACCAGTCCCCTCTACCAGGAGCCTACAAAACCCACTGAACCAATCTTAGCCACTGGGGGAAGACACAAAAAACAATGAGAACTACGAACCTGCAGCCTGTGAAAAGGAGACCCCAAATGCAGTAAGTTAAGCAAAATGAGAAGACAGAGAAATAAGCAGCAGATGAAGGAGAAAGGTAAAAACCCACCAGACCAAACAAATGAGGAGGAAATAGGCAGTCTACCTGAAAAAGAATTCAGAATAATGATAGTAAAATGATCCAAAATCTTCGATATAGAAGGAAGAAAATACAAGAAATGTTTAACAAGGACCTGGAAGAACTAAAGAGCAAACAAAAAATGATGAACAACACAGTAAATGAAATAAAAATTTCTCTAGAAGGAATTAATAGCAGAATAACTGAGGCAGAAGAATGGATAACCCAAAGCACAGCACTGGACAAGGTTCTGTCGACCAGAAGACAAGATCCAGCCTCATCCACTAGAACACAGGCACCAGTCCCCTCTACCAGGAGCCTACAAAACCCACTGAACCAATCTTAGCCACTGGGGGAAGACACAAAAAACAATGAGAACTACGAACCTGCAGCCTGTGAAAAGGAGACCCCAAATGCAGTAAGTTAAGCAAAATGAGAAGACAGAGAAATAAGCAGCAGATGAAGGAGAAAGGTAAAAACCCACCAGACCAAACAAATGAGGAGGAAATAGGCAGTCTACCTGAAAAAGAATTCAGAATAATGATAGTAAAATGATCCAAAATCTTCGATATAGAAGGAAGAAAATACAAGAAATGTTTAACAAGGACCTGGAAGAACTAAAGAGCAAACAAAAAATGATGAACAACACAGTAAATGAAATAAAAATTTCTCTAGAAGGAATTAATAGCAGAATAACTGAGGCAGAAGAATGGATAAGTGACCTGTAAGATAAAATAGTGGAAATAACCACGACAGAGCAGAAAAAAGAAAAAAGAAGGAAAAGACTTGAGAACAGTCTCAGAGACCTCTGAGACAACATTAAACACACCAACATTCGAATTATACCAAAATCTTCGATATAGAAGGAAGAAAATACAAGAAATGTTTAACAAGGACCTGGAAGAACTAAAGAGCAAACAAAAAATGATGAACAACACAGTAAATGAAATAAAAATTTCTCTAGAAGGAATTAATAGCAGAATAACTGAGGCAGAAGAATGGATAAGTGACCTGTAAGATAAAATAGTGGAAATAACCACGACAGAGCAGAAAAAAGAAAAAAGAAGGAAAAGACTTGAGAACAGTCTCAGAGACCTCTGAGACAACATTAAACACACCAACATTCGAATTATAGGGGTCCCAAAAGAAGAAGAGAAAAAGAAAATGACTGAGAAAATATTTGAAGAGATTATAGTTGAAAACTTCCCTAATATGGGAAAGGAAATAGTCAGTCAAGTCCAGGAAGCACAGAGAGTACCATACAGGATAAATCCATTGAGAAACATGGCAAGACACATATTAAACTATCAAAAATTAAATTCAAAGAAAAATTATTAAAAGCAGCAAGGGAAAAGCAACAAATAACATACAAGGGAATCCCTATAAGGTTAACAGTTGAATTCTGAGAAGAAACACTGCAAGCCAGAAGGGAGGACATATTTAAAGTAATGAAAGGGAAAAACCTACAATTAAGATTACTCTAGCCAGCAAGGATCTCATTCAGGTTCGATGGAGAAATTAAAAACTTTACAGAAAAGCAAAAGCTAAGAGAATTCAGCACCACAAAACCAGCTTTACAACAAACGGCAAAGTAACTTCTCTAGGCAGGAAACACAAGAGAAGGAGGGAACCTGCAATAACAAACCCAAAACAATTAAGAAAATGGTCATAGGAACATACATATTGATAATTACTTTAAATCTAAATAGACTAAATGCACAACCAAAAGACATAGACTGGCTGAATGGATACAAAAACAGGACGTGTATATATGCTATCTACGAGAGACCCATTTCACACCTAGGGAAACATAGAGACGGAAAGTGAGGGGATGGAAAAAGATATTTCAGGCAAATGGAAATCAAAAGAAAGCTGGAGTAGAAATTCTCATATCAGACAAAATAGACTTTAAATAAAGAATGTTATAAGAGACAAAGAAGGACACTACATAATGATCAGGGGATGAATCCAAGAAGAAGATATAACAATTGTAAATATTAATGCACTCAACATAGGAGCACCTCAATATATAAGGCAAATGCTAATGGCCATAAAAGGGGAAACTGACAGTAACAGAGTCATAGTAGGGGACATTAACACCCCACTTTCACCAATGGACAGATCATCCAAAATGAAAGTAAATAAGGAAACACAAGCTTTAAATGATACATTAAACAAGATAGACTTAATTGATATTTATAGGACATTCCATCCAAAACCAACAGAGTATACTTTCTTCTCAAGTGCTCATGGAACATTCTCCAGGGTAGATCATATCTTGGGTCATAAATCAAGCCTTGGTAAATTTAAGAAAATTGAAATCATATCAAATATCTTTTCAGACCACAACTACGAGGCTAGATATTAATTGCAGGAAAATATCTGTAAGAAATACAAGCACATGGAGGCTAAACAATACACTACTAAATAACCAAGACATCACTGAAGAAATCAAAGCAGAAATAAAAAAATTCCTGGAAACAAATGACAATGAAAACACGATGACCCAAAACCTATGAGATGCAGCAAAAGCAGTTCTAAGAGAGAAGTTTAGAACAATACAATACTACCTCAAGAAACAAAAACATATCAAATAAACAACCTAATTTTACATCTAAAGCAATTAAAGAATGAAGAACAAAAAAACCCCAAAGTTAACAGAAGGAAAGAAATCATAAAGAACTGATCAGAAATAAATGAAAAAGAAATGAAGGAAAGGATAGCAAAGATCAATAAAACTAAAAGCTGGTTCTTTGAGAAGATAAACAAAATTGATAAACCATTAGCCAGACTCATCAAGGAAAAAGGGAGAAGACTCAAATCAATAGAATTAGAAATGAAAAAGAAGCAGCAACTGACACTGCAGGAATACAAAGTATCATGAGAGATTACTACAAGCAACGATAGGCCAAAAAATGGACACCTGGAAGAAGTGGACAAAATATTAGAAAAGCACAACCTTCCGAAACTGAACCAGGAAGAAATAGAAAATATGAACACACCAATCATAAGAACTGAAATTGAACTGTGATTAAAAGTCTTCCAACAAACAAAAGCCGAGGAACAGATGGCTTCAGAGGTGAATTCTATCAAACATTTAGAGAAGAGCTAACACCTATGCTTCTCAAACTGTTCCAAAATATAGCAGAGGGAGGAACACATCCAAACTCATTCTAGGAGGCCACCACCACCCTGATACCAAAACCAGACAAAGATACCACAAAAAGAGAGAACAATAGGCCAATATCATTGATGAATATAGATGCAAAAATTCTCAACAAAATAGTAGAAAACAGAATCCAACAGCACATTAAAAGGATCATGCACCATGATGAAGTGGGATTTATCCCAGGAATGCAAGGATTCTTCAGTATACCCAAATCAGTCAATGTGATATACCATATTAACATATTGAAGGATAAAAACCATATGATAATCTCAGTAGATGCAGAAAAAGCATTTGACAAAATTCAACACCCATTTATGATAGAAACTCTCCAGAAAGTAGGCATAGAGGAAACTTAACTCAACATAATAAAGGTCATCCAGGACAAACACACAGCCAACATCATCCTCAAAGGTGAAAAACTGAAGCCATTTCCACTAACATCAGGAACAATACAAGGTTGCCCACTCTCACCACTATTATTCAACATAGTTTTGGAAGCTTAGAGAATCCTAAGATGCTACCAGAAAACTACTAGAGCTAATCAATGATTTTGCTAATGTAGCAGGATACAAAACTAATGCACAGAGATATCTGGCATTCCTACACACTAATGATGAAAAATGTGAAATAGAAATTAAGGAGACACTCCCATTTACCATTGCAAAAAAAAGAATAAAATACCTAAGAATAAACCTACCTAAGGAGACAAAAGACCTGTATGCTGAAAGTTATAAGACACTGATGACAGAAATTAAAGACGATACAAACAGATGGAGAGATATACCATGTTCTTGGATTGGAAGAAGCAATATTGTGAAAATGACTATACTACCCAAAACAATCTACTGATTCAATGCAATCCCTATAGAAGTACCACTGGCATTTTTCACAGAACCAGAACAAAAAATTTCACAATTTGTATGGAAACACAAAAGACCCCAAATAGCCAAAGCAATCTTGAGAAAGCAAAACAGAGATGGAGGCATCAGGCTCCCTGACTTCAGATTATACTACAAAGCTACAGTAATCAAGACAGTATGCTACTGGTACAAAAACAGAAATATAGATCAATGGAACAGGATAGAAAGCCCAGAGATCAACCCACACACATATGGTCACCTAATCTTTGATAAAGGAGGCAAGAATATACAATGGAGAAAAGACAGCCTCTTCAATAAGTGGTGTTTGGAAAACTGGACAGCTACATATAAAAGAATGAAATTAGAACACTCCCTAACACCATACACAAAAATAAACTCAAAATGGATTAAAGACCTAATTTTAAGGCCAGACACTATCAAACTCTTATAGGAAAACATAGGCAGAACACTCTATGACATAAATCACAGCAAGATCCTTTTTGACCCACCTCCTACACAAATGGAAATAAAACCAAAAATAAACAAATGGGACCTAATGAAACTTAAAAGCTTTTGCACAGTGAAGGAAAACATAAACAAGATGAAAAGACAACCCTCAGAATGAGAGAAAATATTTGCAAATGAAGCAACTGACAAAGGATTAATCTCCAAAATATACAATTTCTCCGAAGAAGATATACAGATTGCCAACAAACAAATGAAAGGATGCTCAACATCCCTAATCATTAGAGAAATGCAAATCAAAACTACGATGAGGTATCACCTCCCGCCAGTCAGAAAGGCCATCATCAAAAAATCTACCAACAGTAAATGCTGGAGAGGGTGTGGAGATTCATTGAGGCACTATTTACGATGGCCAGGAGAGGGAAGCAACCTAAGTGTCCATCGACTGATGAGTGGATAAAGAAGATGTGGCACATATATACAATGGAATATTACTCAGCCATAAAAAGAAACGAAATTGAGTTATTTGTAGTGAGGTGGATGGACCTAGAGAGTGTCATATAGAGTGAAGTTAAGTCAGAAAGAGAAAAACAAATACCGTATGCTAACACATATATATGGAATCCAAAAAACAAAAACCACAAAGTTTCTGAAGAACCTAGGGGTAGGACAGGAATAAAGTTTTAGACATAGAGAAGGACTTGAGCACATGGGGAGGGGGAAGGACAAGCTGGGACGAAGTGAGAGAGTGGCATAGACATATATGCACTCTCACAACTAAAATAGATAGGTAGTGGGAAACAGCCGTGTAACACAGGGAGATCAGCTCAGTGCTTTGTGACCACCTAGAGGGGTGCGATAGGGAGGATGGGAGGGAGACGTAAGAGGGAGGAGATATGGGGATATATGTATATGTATAGCTGAGTCACTTTGTTATACAGCAGAATCTAACACACCATTGTAAAGCAATTATACTTCAATAAAGATGTTAAAAAAAAAAGATATAGGGGAAAGACAGCAAACTTTGCAAGTAAGTTCAAATCGTGGTGATTTTGCTTATTAGCCAGGTAACCTTGGCTGAATTCCTTAAAATTACTTGTCTCAACTATGAATA
Source organism: Physeter macrocephalus (assembly GCF_002837175.3). Taxonomy (NCBI): domain Eukaryota; kingdom Metazoa; phylum Chordata; class Mammalia; order Artiodactyla; family Physeteridae; genus Physeter; species Physeter macrocephalus. Next base: position 27,088,737 of record NC_041229.1, read on the forward strand.
TGTAATATGCCAAGGATTATATGTGATAATGTATCTAAAACTGCCATCCTATGAGGATATACGAGGCAATTAGTAAGTGCCAGATTTTATGAACACAGATTTTCTATATCCATGTATAAAGTTAAGTATTTTTATTATTTAATAAGAGAGTAAAATGATTAGAGGGTAAAATACCACAATTGATCCACAACCAATTATTCAGATTCTTATAACAAATGCCAGTTATTTTCATGAATATTTAATAAAGAAATACTATCAAGAAAGAACATCCAATTCTAATTCTATGCTCACCAGAAACTAGAATTTGATTACCTGAGTAGATTGACCAACCTGGAAAGCTTGTTCTGACAGTGTGACTGGCTATACTTTTCCTGCATCTTATGAGAAACATCATAATTTAACATATGAATATTTTAGGCTTAAGCTCAATTCAGTTCTATGATTTAAGTTACCAAATAAATCAAGTTGCTGGATTGGACCTTAACCTCATGAATGTTCCACCAAAGTTTGGAGATATTTATGTAAGTGCTATACATTTGGCATATAACCTGGAGTTACTCAATGCTTTTCTTATTTCATATTTTCCTGTTCCTTTGATTTTCATGCAAGTTGAGGACCCACTCTCAATCTTTATGTAGTAGATCATCTGGCTCAATTAATTTTTATTTTACTTTACTGAAAAAATTTTGAAGAGCTTTAGAACTCAAATCTAAGATACTGACTTTCAGTTTGGTGCTGAAAAATATTGTACTTCATAAAAATTCATAAAATTCATAAAATTTTATATAAAATATATATTTTATTTATATCTTTTCTTTATTCATTCATCCATCAGTGAACACTTAGCTTGTTTCCATGCATTGGCTACTGTATATTAATATATAATAATGATGTATAATGATGCTGAAATGTACATGGGTATACAGATATCTCTATGAGGTGGTGATTTCACTTCCTTTGGATATATACCAAAAGTGGCATTGCTGGATCATATGGTAGTCCCATTTTTAAATTTTTTTGAGGAACTTCTATGCTGTTTTTCATAGTGGCTATACCAATTTATATACCCCTCCCCCCACAGTTTATGAAGTTTCCCTTTTCTCCACATCCTTGCACACTTGTTATCACTTGTCTTTTTGATAATAGCCATTCTAACAGGTGTGAAGTGATATCTCATTGTCCTTTTGATTTGCATTTCCCAGATTGATTGATTTCTCTGATGTTGAGCATCTTTTCATGTATCTGTTGGTCTTCTTTGAAGAAATGTCAATTCAGGTCTTTTACTCATTTTTAAATCAGATTGTTATTATTGTTATTAAATTGTATGAGTTCCTTATATATTTTGAATATTAACTCCTTATCAGATATATTATGTGCAAATATTTTCTCCCATTATGTAGGCTGTCTTCTCATATTGTTTATTGTTTCTTTTATTGTGCAGAAACTTTTTAGTTTGGTGTTTATTTTTGCATTCGTTGCCTGTGCTTTTTGTTCCATATCCAAAAAAATCATTGCTATGACCAGTTTAAGTCTTTTATCCATTTTGAATTAATTTTTGTGAGTGGCATAAGATTGGGGTCCAATTTCATTCTTTTGCATGTGAGTATTCAGTTTTTCCAAAACCATTTATTGAGACTATTTTTCTTCATTGAGTATTCCTGGCTCCTTTGACAAATATTAGTTGACCCTAAGTATATAGGTTTATTTCTGGGCTCTTGATTCTGTTTCATTGTTGTATGTGTCTGTTTTTATGCCAGTATCATACTGTTTTAATTACAATACTTTGTAATGTAGTTTGAAATCAAGAAGTGTGGTTTCTCCAGCTTTGGTTTTCTTTCTCAAGATTGTTTTGGAAGAGTTGCAGATTAGCAGGCAAGATGGCGGAAGAGTAAGACGCGGAGATCACCTTCCTCCTCACAGATACATCACAAATACAGCTACACGTGGAACTTCTCCTATAGAACACCCACCGAACGCTGGCAGAAGACCTCAGACTTCAGAAAAGGCAAGAAACCCCCCACGTACCTGGGTAGGCAAAAGAAAAAAAAATAAACAGAGACAAAGAATGGGGA
>NC_041229.1:27091454-27091959 GCF_002837175.3 Physeter macrocephalus
TGCGAGAGGAGAGGGGATTAAGCGCACCGCGTAAAGGAGCTCCAGAAACGGGCGCGAGCCGCGGCTGTCGGCGCGGACAGCAGAGACGGGCGTGGGACGCTAGGGTTGCTGCTGCCGCCACCAAGAGGCCTGTGTGCGAGCACAGGTCACTCTCCACACCGCCCCTCCCGGGAGCTCGTGCAGCCCGCCACTGCCGGGGCCCCGGGATGCAGGGACAGCTTCCCCGGGAGAACGCGTGGCGCACCTCGGGCCGGTGCAGCATCACGCCGGCCCCTGCCGCCTCAGGCTCGCCCCACATCCGTGCCCCTCCCTCCCCCCGGCCTGTGCCAGAGCCCCTGAATCAGCTGCTCCTTTAACCCCGTCCTGTCTGAGCGAAGGGCAGACGCCCTCGGATGACCTACACGCAGAGGCGGGGCCAAGTCCAAAGCTGAACCCCAGCAGCTGTGCGAACAAAGAGGAGAGGGGGAGGTCTCTCCCAGCAGCCTCAGAAGCAGCGGATTAAAAC
>NC_041229.1:27096517-27132614 GCF_002837175.3 Physeter macrocephalus
TACAGAGTGAAGTAAGTCAGAAAGAGAAAAACAAATAGCGTATGCTAACACATATATATGGAATCTAAGAAAAAAAAATGTCATGAAGAGATTAGTGGTAGGACGGGAATAAAACACAGACCTACTAGAGCATGGACTTGAGGACATGGGAAGGGGGAAGGGTAAGCTGTGACGAAGTGAGAGAGTGACAGGGACATATATGCACTACCAAATGTAAATTAGTTAGCTAGTGGGAAGCTGCCACATAGCACAGGGAGATCACCTCTGTGCTTTGTGACCATGAGAGGGGTGGGATAGGGAAGGTGGGAGGGAGGGAGACGCAAGAGGGAAGAGATATGGGAACATATGTATATGTATAACTGATTCACTTTGTTGTAAAGGAGAAACTAACACACTATTGTAAAACAACTTATACTCCAATAAAGATGTTAAAAAAAAAAGATTGTTTTGGTTTTGGGGGGTCTTTTGTGATTCCATACAAATTTTTAGGATTATCTGTTTTAGTTCTGTGAAAAATGTCATGGGTATTTTGCTAGAGATTGCATTAAATCTGTAGATTTCCTTGGTGGAGGGACATTTTAACAATACTAATTCTTCCAATCCCTAAGCATGGTATATCTTTCCATTTATTTCTTTCATCAATATCTTACAGTTTTTGGTGTACAGATCTTTCACTTTCTTGTTTAAGTTTATTATTGAGTATTTTATTGTTTCTTAATCTATTGCAAATTTTTTTAAATTTATTTTTCAGATAGTTCATTGTTAGTATATGGAAACTCAACTGATTTTGGTATGGTGATTTTATATCCTGAAACTTCACTAAATTCATTTATTAGTTCTAATAGTTTTTTGGTCAAGTCTTTAGGATTTTCTAAAGCATATCATCTGAAAACAGAGACATTTTTACTTTTCCCTTTCTGATTTGGGTGCCTGTTACTACTTCTTGCCAATTACTCTAGGTAAGACTTCCAATACTTTGTTCAATAGGAGTGGTGAAAGTGGGCATCTTTATTTTGTTCCTTATATTTTAACTTTTCACCATTGAGTATGATGTTATCTATGGGCTTATCATACATGACTTTTATTTTGTTAAGGTACTCTTTCTATGCTTACTTTGTTAAGAGTTTTTATTATGAAAGGATGTTGAATTTTGTCAAATATTTTTTTCTGCATCTATTGAAATAATCATGATTTTTATCTTTCATTCTATTAATATGGTTTATAATATTTATTGATTTGCAGATGTTGAACTATCCTTTCATACCTGAAATAAATCCTATTTGATCCCGGTGTATAAACATTTTAATGTGTGGTTGCATTCAGTTTGCTAGTATTTTGTTGAGAATTTTTGCATCTATATTTATCTGGGATATTGACCTGTAGTTTTGTTTTCTTTCATGTCCATATCTGGCCTTGGTGTCAGGTAATGTTGGCCTTGTAAAATGAATTTGAGAGTGTTCTTTTCTCTTCAATTTTTGGGAAGAGTTTGAGAAGGATTGGTATTAAACCTTCTTTAAATAGTCACTCATGAAGCCACGTGGTTCTGGACTTTTCTTTGCTGGGAAGTTTTTGATTACTGATTAAATCTCTTTACTTATTATCTATCTGTTCAGATTTTATATTTCTTCATGATTCTGTCTTGGTAGGTTGTGTGTTTCTAGGAACTTGTCCATTTCTTAATGCCATCTTAATAATTGTTTCCTGGCTGTTTTGTAATTCCTTTGCTCCTTTCTTCATCTCTTGCTGTCTTCGTGAATTAATTATTTTCCATAGTGATTTTGATTCCCTTCTCTTTATGATTTGTGTAACAACTGTGGGTTTTTACTTTATGGTTATAATAAGGCTTATATAAAACATCTTATAGATATAACAGTCTATTTTAAGCTAATGCCAGCTTAACTTCAATAGCATACAAAGCTCTACCCTATTAATCCTCCCTATTTTATGTTTTTGATGTCACAATTTCCATCTTTTTATATAATATATCTATATGGTTATTTTTAATACTTTTATCCTTTAGCTTTTTTACTAGAATTGTGATTAACATACCATCATATTACAGCATTGGAGTTTTCTGAATTTGCCTATATAGTTACTTTTAGCAGTGTGCCTTATAGTTTCACACATTTTCAGGTTATTAATTAGAATGCTTTCATTTTAGCTTGAAGAATTCCTTTCAGTATTTCTTGTGAGGCAGGTCTAGTGGTGATTAACTCCCTTAGCTTTTGTTTGTTTGGGAAAGTCTTTACCTCCCCTTCATTTCTGAAGGACAACTTTGCCAGATAAAGTATTCTTGGTTTAATTTTTTTTTTCTTTCAGCACATTGAATATATCTTCCCACTCTCGCCTGGCCTGTAATATTTCTGCTGAGAAATTCACTGATAGCCTTATGGGGATCTTTTATAAGCGGCAAACTTCTTAATTCTTGCTGCTTTTATTATAATGTGCTTGGATAAGAACTCTTTGACTTGAATATGGTGACCTGTGAGCTCGATGATCTCAAATGTACAAATCTTGCCCCTGATCTGGGAAATTTTCAGCCATTATTTTTTTAAGCAAACTTTCTGTCCCTATCGTCTTCTCTTCTCCTTCTAGAACTCCCATAATTCATAGATTGTTTATCTTAATGGTGTCTCATAAGTCCTGTAGGTTTTCTTCATTTTCTTTCTTTCTTTTTTCTTTTTTCTTTTTCTTTTTTTTTTTTTTTTTTACTGTTACTCTAACTAGATATTTTCAAATGGTGTGCCTTCACACTCATTGATTCTTTCTCTTGTTTGGTTGAGTCTGATGTTGAAGCTTTCCATTGAATCCTTCGGCCAGTCTTTATATTTTTGAGTTCCAAGATTCCTGTTTGGTTCTTTTAATATTTTCTATCTCTTTGTTGAACTTCTCATTTTTTTGTATTGTTTCCTTGATTTCTTTAAATTTCTTGTATGTGTTCTCTTGTGGCTCTCTGAGAACCTTTAGAACAATTATTTTGCATTCTTTGTTAGGCAATTCATGGATCATCATTTCCTTGGGGTCAATTACTGGATATTTACTGTGTTCCTTCAGTGGTGTCATGTTTTTCTGATCCTTTGTGATCCCTGTAACCTTTGGTAGGTGTCTGCACATTTTAAGAAAACATCTCTTCCAGACTTTATGGGCTGACTTCTTTATCTGTGAGTTATGGAATGCTGGAACATTTTGTGACTCCAGCCTAGTCTAATACTACAGAGTGCCAAGTGCAGGGGTGTGTGTGAGCACTCCAGTTGTTGGGGGGGGCATTGTGTCTCATCAGCTCAGGCAGCTGGGGTCTGTGACATTGAAAACTGTGTGGTCCTTGGCAAAAACTATGGGGGTTTCACATTGGTTACTAGAGCTGCTGGTGGGGTTCTCAAGAGCACCTCCAGGTCCAGCAGCTAGGGACTGGGGAAGGTGGCAGTAATGGCCAGAACCAGTGGTGTGCATACACTTGGCTGACTGCATACACACACACACAGTGGTGAGAGCTGGGGCCAAGAGAAGGAGCCAGGGCCAATTGCAGGAGCACGAGCAGCCTCTGGAGCCCTTGTTGTTGACATGTAGTCATGGAACAGCATGGGCTAGATTCAAATGCATGTATGGTGGTGGGGGCTGGTGATAGGAATCAGGGCAGGCATCGTGCAGGTTCTTGACTACTGGGACAAGCTGCAGGCAACCAACTGCAGGGCAGGCCAGTGAAAAAGGTCAGGGACAGATCCAGCCCACAACAGGTGTGGAGACCTTGTTTGTTGGTGGGCACGAGTGTGGCTACAGGGGCTAATAATGGGTGTGCACACAGCAGTCGGAGTTGGCTGCAGGGGTCTAGGCTGGCATCTTGCATGGACATAGCTGCAGAGGCTGGGACTGGCTGCTAGTACTGATCTTGGGTTCTGGCAGGAAGAGGAAGGAAGAGAACAGGAAGGGATTCAGGCAACTGGCATCTGTGAATGTGAAAATCTGTAAGACAAAATTTCAGCCATGAAGTAGGCAGGGGATCTGTGATGGTTGTTCTGATTGTTGGTTTCTTCAGCAGAGAAATCTGCCTGGGTCCTTTGTGGACCTGTCTGCTGGGGTCCAGTGATAAAAGCTGTGCTAGTCTGCAATATATTTAAGGGTTCTGAGATCCTTAGTAGTGAAGCCTACTGGGATCCTCTGACAAGCAGGCTACTGGGAACCAAGATCATTTCTGCACATGGCTGTTATTGGTAGCCCCTTCCCTTCTTCCTTGTTCCTAGATGTCTTTAGATGTCTCAGCTTTGCTGGTCTCTGCATGGGGTGAAACCACAGTGGGTACTTTGTGCTGTTCCCTAAAAGACTGGGGAAGCTGGTCACTCACCCTCCTCTCCTTTTCTGGGCTAAGAGAAATCTCTTGGGTTGGGAGTTCCCTTTTGGCACTAAACAGTGCCAGTCTTGGGGAAGGGATGATGCAGGCAAAATGAAACTTTTCTTCCTATCGTTTCTGTGTGGTTGTTCTCAGATTTTTGCTCTATTGTGTTGCTGAAGCTTCGTAAGTGAAGTACTGAGCTCCAGGCTATTTTCATTTGTGGATAGCTGCCTAATTTTTGTTCTTTGTGGGAAGACAGAAGCCTGGGTCTCCTACACTGCCATCTTGGTCATAAAATTCTAAATATACTAAATATCTCCACATTCCATCTGAATAACACAAGGACAAATTAAGCATTTTAACCTAGAAATTGTGCTCCTGTCATACATATTATTATTATTCAATATTGTAGTTCCACATGTGTTTAAATATTTTAAACATATCATAACCTCTATCCAATATTTCTATTACCTGAAACCCTTGGTAATTTAACACTCCTTTGTGTGGATTATAATTCTTACTCCAGGTGAATTGTCAACATGTTAGTTTCATAGCTTTGAATTGTGAGCTAACTTTAGCAAAGTCTGTCTGTGAGAATTTAGAGAAACCTGCTTTGGATAAACATTTCTCAAAGGTGATTTTGCATTTGCCAAGCATCCCAGTGTATTTGTATATGTGATGATGGTGATGGTGGCAGTGCTGGTGTGTGTGTGCACGCGTGCATGTGTGTGCATGCATACCTGCAAATCTCAGCTTATGGTCTCTTGGAAAGTGCAGAGTGCATAAATTTGTACGGGAAACTTACATGAGAGCAGACGATGTGTAAAAATTCTCATGAGAGACCATCATTTTAATTATTTTTGTATACACAGCTCCTGGCAAGACACTAAAATTACACTCTCTCACTAAAGCTATAGCCTGGTTTGTATGGTAGTCTTAGCTCCAACTTCATGCTACTTGTTGGTCCAATGTCTTTAAGATCATGTTCCCATTCAGACATTTAGTGCAAATCTCCTCAAGGAAAGTCACAGTGTCCACTCTTGCTTTTAAATTATTGTTTTCAGTTCCCCAGTTCTGTCCTTTGGATATATACATTTTTATTTTCTTGTAAACTCAACATACATTTAAAAAATCTAATACTTGTAATTGTTTTTAAAAAGTATGTTTATGTTATATAATCACTAATAATTCTGTAACTGAAAGTCTTTGCTGCATGTGTTACTGTATATGCAGATGTTGTGGTCTAAGGTAGAAATTTCATCCAAACTTATGTTTGGCATAGCCTCTAAAATATTTTGTCGTTTCTATGAATTATCAATCTTAATTATGCAGAAATTTCCTTTTCTTGTAAACCTTCCCTGATTCCCTTAGGCTGAATTAGAGGCCCCTCCTCTTTTGTGCCCTCAAACTGTGCATTTCTTAAAACACTGACCTTCCTTAGCTGTATTTGTTATAGTTATTTTTGATATTGTCTATCCCTAGCAATAGCCATGAGATTCCTGGGAGTCTTATTCACCTTACATACCCCAATGGATATTGTGTTGACTGAACAAGTGAATAAATAAAGTACAATAATATTTTAAGGAAGAGTATCATTTTATATAATCTGATATATTATTCTCTCAGAAACTTTGTTACTTCCTCCCTATTATTACACTGTAATAAAGTTACTTGTTTCTCTCTTATCCACTAGGTTTGTATATATAATTAAGATTAGACATTACATGTTGTAGACATATTTCATAACTGTTTATAAACATATTATAGCAATAATTGTTGGGTAATATTAATAAAAATTACATCTATTAATATTGGAGAAGGGGAATGTGTTAGTTTTATTTACCAGAAATGGAATGTGTTGAGTCAGCAAGTTCAGGGGAAGAGGAATAATCAAGCAAACATTGAGGAGAAGGAGGCAAGCTAAAACAGGGGAGATTACAGGATATTTACATTCCTATGATCACAGCAGTGAGGTAACTTAAGAATGTGTTGGAACAAGGCCATGTTGGACAAGAGTCTCAGGATAAATTGAACTACACAGGTATCATTGCTAGCAGTCATGGTTATAAGCTTCCTCCTTATATTGATGATATTTTACCAATGCAAATAATGATAAAAATGGCAATTAGAACAACAAATGAAGTGGTAATTACATTTTGCAGATAGAACTCAGATAGAACTAGGAAAGAATTTGTGGGCCAGATATAGGTGAGGTGAGGATTGTAAAATAAAGGGCATTGTTATGCTGGGGATATTGGCTTGGTACTGCAAATCTGTTGTTTCTCCCTTCTCATGGATTAGTCAATGAAAACATAATAGGTGTTTTGTGCTTATATGTTACTTCACCTGTTCTACCTGATGGTCATTATTACACTGGTGGATACCCAAGAATTAAACACATTCTCCCACTCTGATGGCTTTGGCAAATTGGCTGATGCTGTTAGCATTTGTGAAAATCTATTGCCTTGAATAATTTCCCCAGCCTTTTCTGCTACAACATGGAATGTTGTAGAATGTGTCGGCAGAAGATTAAAAAAATAAAGATAACAACTTATTCCTTTAGATGGATCTCTACATTTTACAAAGAACATTCACATACATTACCTCATTCATTATTACTGATATTTTATTATTGTTACTCTTATCTTTGCATTGTGCAAATACATACTATAGAGATCCTGTACCATAAAAGCCCAACCAGACAAGAGCTGAGGGCTCTCTGGGGGTTGAGGGGGGTGAGCAGCAGCAGAAATCACAATTATCACACTGTTGCTTATTGTGGGGGGAAGGTAGGTGCCAATGAAGTGGGGGGCCCAGCTTGTTCCGCCTGGGCTGAGTGGGCAGTTTGTACTGGCTGACCCATGCTGCCTGGCTGGGGTGAGCTGACGGGCGTGTCTGGAAACTTCAGTTTTCCAGGAGCCTCTTGAATTTGGGGTTCACAAAGGAGAAGCCAGAGAATGCTGTTTGGTCCATGGGGTCGATGGGGTTCTTGTCACTATAGGAGAGACATGACTTCTGATCCAGGAACTCCTGGTTAAAGTTGCTATACATAACTTCTAGGAGTTAATTAGCAATACTAGTAATAGTGAGTTCCTAATAATACATTTGAGGTTCATGATTCCAGTAACAATTGGATTAGATACCAATAAAATGTTGTCTTCATTAATGATCTAATGCTGAATTTATCTTCAAAGGAATATGACTTCTCAGAATATCAAGTGGTAATATATATATATATATATATATATTTGGGGGGGAGGTCCTTGAGGGAAGACAGGAGAAATTTGAGCATGTTTATAGGTTGAAGAAATGGAGCCAGTAGAGAGGGAAATAGAATACAGAAAAGAAAGGGGGCAATGATTAAGTAAGGCCCCAGAAAAATAGAATATTTGGGGTCAGGGATGGGTATAAGGTTGGCCTTGAATGAGATGTGCAGGTGTGTGAAGGGTACCTCTTTCCATAGATTTCACAGATGAAAAGATTAGATAAGATGTATGTGGGCTGTTTTCTAGTTGCACTGATATCAAAGGCAAGGTTGTATCAGTGAGGTTTGATAAAGGTGCTTGAAAGTGGCACACATTTCAAATGGTTGCAGAGGGTAGGAGAGGAAACTAAAACAAGAACATATAAAATGGCTTATAAATTCCAAGATGATAAAGAACCATGCCTATTTTATCCACAACTGTAACCAACACAACATATTTAACACAATACCTAGCATTTAGTAAGTGCCCTATAAAACCTTATTAAATGAATGACAAAACAATGTGTATGATTAAATGAATGCTGACAAAAGACAAGATCTGAAAATGTGAGTTGGAAGTGGCAGCAACTTAGAAATTCATGATTTTCTTGAGGCTTAGCACAAGGATGGTGATCGAAGGGAATAATAAAGAGAAGTTGGTGTTTAGGAGTTTATTACTGTCTTTCTTCTTGAAACACATTATTCTCTTGGCTTACTTAACAGTACACTTTCCTGGGTCTCCCCTTATCTGAACACTTATTCTCAGTTTCCTTGCTTGTATCTCCCTGTCTGACCTCCCTCCTTTCCTCCCTTCCTTCCTCCTTTCCTTCCATTCTTCCTTCCTTCTTTCCTTCCTTCCTTCCTTCCTTCCTTCCTTCCTTCCTTCTTTCCTTCACTTCTTCTTTCCTTCCCTTTTTCCTTCTTTTCTTTCCTTTCTTTTCCAGCTTTACTGAGATATAATTGACACTATGACTTATCTTCAAATAATGACATAACCCTTCTTCTATACTCTTTCTTTAGATAATCTCATCTATTTTTATGATTTCAAATATCATGCATGTGCCAATATATCCCTGATAAATATCATCTGTTTTGTCATCTCTGATGAGCTTCTGACTCAAATATCAATGCTTGACATCTCCCTTTGATTGTCTCTCCAGCACTTAAAATCCAGCTGGGACAAAACAGAAGAATTTCATTTTTTTCCAGAACATGGTACCTGTTTTCCCCAACCCTAGTTAATAGCATGACCATTTATCAAAATGTTCTTTATTTTTATCTTCTTTTTGTCCCCATATTGAAGTCATGAGCAAATCTTGATGGTTTTACCTCCACTATGTCTCAAATAATATCTAAGTCCCTTCAGTCCTCTATATCTCCATTATGCTGCCATTATCTTGCCCAGCATACTACAAAAGTCTATAACTATACTAACTATACTTTCTACTTCCAGTTTTCTTCCTCCTCAATTACTCTACAGTCAGCAGAGAATGCAAATAAGATTGCATCTCATCCCTACTTAAAATTTCAGTGGCTTTTCATCATATTTAGAATAATATTCATGTGGTCTTAAAAACTTCTAATGATCTTGTCTTCACTAGTCTCATTGACCATTGTCCCCTCTCTCAGTACACTCAGCCAAACACTCCCTTTTCATCCCGCTGTAGGGCCTTTGCCTTAGTTGATCCCTCTTGGCCTTCCCATGGCTGGAATTTTCCCTGTTCTTCTCTCAGCAAAAATTCCAGCTCCTCAGAGAGGAGTTCCCTGACACCTCTATGAAATGAGGCTCCCACAGCTACAGTTACTCTCTACCACATGATCTTTTTAAATTTTTTGTATAGTCCTTACCACTATTTGAAATTATTTATTTGCTTGCTATGTATCTCTTTTATCCAGCAGAATAAAGGATCTACAAGAGCAGATAATTTGACTTCCTTGTTCACTGATGTATTCTCAGGTTCTAAAACTGGCAAATGGAAAGTGCTCAATTAATATTTGCTAAATGAATGAAATCATGGTCTCTAGTAAAAGAAGTAAGGAAATAAGACAGACTAGGAGAGGGTGGAATGACTGACTGGAAGCCACAAAAATCTACTTTCAGGTTGATGAGTTGACTTGAGTAGTTAAAAATTTTCATTTCTACTGTGAGTCTAGACAATTTACTTACGATGTTTTTTTTTTTTTTTTTTTTTTTTTTTTTGTGGTATGCGGGCCTCCCTCTGTCGCGGCCTCTCCCGTTGCGGAGCACAGGCTCCTGGCGCGCAGGCTCAGCAGCCATGGTTCACCAGCCGCTCCCCGGCATGTGGGATCCTCCCAGACCGGGGCGCGAACCCGGTTCCCCTGCATCGGCAGGCGGACGCGCAACCACTGCGCCACCAGGGAAGCCCTACTTTCGATGTTTATGTGTGTTCTCTCTTCCCTTTCAACTGTGTACCAGTTTACTATTAGTTTTAAATTAAATTTTAGTCTCTGAAAACTGCCAGCTATTATGACATAGAAATTTAATGATTCTATATAAGGAAAATGATTGTAGTCAAAATTATATATTAATTTTTTAACAGTTTAAAATTCAGGTAATAGGACAATCCTCTCCTTCACAATTGACAAAAAACATACTTTCTTATTTCATATTTTTATCAGAGCGATGTTATAATTTCATTTTTATGCATTTAATTTTCACTACCTAGAAGATGATGAGGCTATGAGTTCACCCAGCAGCATAGATTCTGGAGCTGCATGTGAAATTCTATTAATTCCTGGTCCTGCAACCTCTCCTGAACCTCATCCTGCACAGCTCCTGGTCCTAGAATTTCCTGACTACTGTTTTCCACCATGAGTTGATCTAATTTCTACCTGTTAATTTTCAGAATCCTGTCATTTATTTTTCTTCTAAAAGAAATATTATCACCCATCTGGATCTTTAAAATAATTTCCCTTAAAACACTAACAGTTTATATGAAGTCTTTAAAAAGTCAGAAAGTATTCATTAAGCATTTTCCTCTTTCTCCAATTATTTGCTGTTAAAATGATAAGCTCCTCATGCTCAGATTTGAACAGGCTAAATCAGATGGTAGGTAGTGCATGCTGGACCCAGAATTCATTAATTTATGTCTTTAAGGCATTATTATAGTTTATTAATCTATAAAAGCTAATTTTCTTAGATGTCTAAATGGTGGGTAGCTACAGTACATAAAGTTACTGAAGTTCTTCACCATAAATGACAAGTTGAAATGCAAATTACACAAAAATATTTCACCTTAATCATATCACAATTAAGTCCTTTCACTTTCTCAGAAATGTCTTCTCTGGAGATGCTCTGCATAAGGCCATCAAAGATCACAATGAAATATGATCATGTGCTGCACTTGCACAGCCTTGTACATTCTCCCCTTCAGTTTTATGATGTCTCAGCTAGAAAGAAGATTTAAATTCTAAATTAAACTAATTGAAAGCTTAGTAAAAACATACAGACTTGTTTGCACATTTCTTTCTGCAGTCAGGCCATTGTAATGGAAACACATGGCTCATTTTTCTTTCAAGGCTTATAAAGGAATAAGCAGAAGCCTATTTGCAATATTCAGCATGAGAAACAAGATTCCATTCAGTGTAAGGTGGCTTCCTTGGCAATAGTTTGGGTGGTGTGAAGATCATATCATTCTTTTATGCTACTAATATATAACTGAAGGACTCCAACAAGTGAACATTTAGAAGGAAAGAAGGTGAAAGGAGAGGAAGAAACCAATTCTAAAAAACACCTAAATCATAGCAAGTATGTTTGGTTCTTTACTTGTCAACTTCCAATCATGAAGAAAGTGTAGAGGGAAGGACAGCCAGTGATTTACTGTTTAGCATTCAAGGATCTGGAGTATATTTTTACCTTTAAGTGGCTCCTTAATGGAAAAATTTGATTCATCATCTGTATTTTATACCATATAACTCGGTTGCATAATTTCAGTAGATTCTTCTTATGCTGGAGAAACACTTTTTCAAGGATCTTAAATAATATGTTGAAAGCTTTTCTTCATCAGAGGAGACACAGCTGTCTTCCTGAAAAGCATTTAAATACATCATGGAAGTGGTGGATAATATCAATTAAAAATGGAATGGAATAATATTTGCCAGATATTTGAGTGGGTTTTAGAAATTGTTCTCATGAATATTATGCTTCCTGAATAACTGAAATGTCATCACTTATTTTAGATGCAGAATTTGTGACATTTGTTTAATGTCTGTTGGTACTACTAGACATAATTCTGTGACAGCAAGGATTCTGGCTGCTTTAATCATCACCTTTTTTCCTCCAGCATCCAGCATAGTTCTTGGCACATAGTTGGTGGTCTGCAAACATTTGCTGAATGAATAACCAAATCAATGGACACAAATAAGAGGTCATGTGTGAAAGATATTGGTGATTCATTAAGATATTTGGCCCTAACTAATATTTTGAATGAAGCAAGCAGCCATTTCAAGCAAATCTAACATGTAAAATTGTGTTTGCACAAAGTATAATTATGTCTCATTGTATTTAAGATGACACAATTTTACCAAAGTTAATTTACACACAGCTTGTTTGGAACTCACAGCTTACATACTTTAAAAAAAAAAATTTTTTTTTTTTTGATGTGGACCATTTTTTTTGTAAAGCCTTTATTGAATTTATTACAATACTGCTTCTGTTTTATGTTTTGGTTTTTTGGTCATGAGGCATGTGGCTCTCTGACCAGGGATCAAACCCGTACCCCCTGCATTGGAAGGCAAAGTCTTAACCACTGGACCACCAGGGAAGTCCTGCAGCTTACATACTTTTAATGGGACTGCCTGCTCTGTGCTTTAGGCTAAGGATACATGTACAAATGTTCTAATGTCATGTTCCAAGCATGAGGGAGCCATCCAGACAACTAGCTGAAGAAGGGAAAGGGAAGACAACTTGACAATTATTAAATACCTATTGTGTGTCAGGTTCTGTAATAATAGTCATTTTATATTCATTATCTCATTCAAACTTTCTACAACCCTGCCAGTTATGCATTATTTTCATTTTTCTTTTTCTTTTTTAAAAATGAAATTTGATAAAGTTATATAACTTGTATACAATTTTACATTTAAGTGGGGAAAGAGCAATTTTTAACCCAAGTCTGATTCCAAAGTTCATGCTCATTCTATTCTACTGCTTGAAAAGAAAATCACTGGTTAAGCACTTATTCCATTCTGCTCTACTGAAGGGATTTTGGCCATTATACCTCTATACTACTGGAAGAGGCACAATAAGTGTTCTTATATTTCATGGAAACAGAAGTAGGTCTTACAGGATTATGGAAAATTGATTTTGTGTTAAAAAGCCACTTCTTAAAGCAAACCAAATTTTAGCTGTCAATTTAAAAAGGACAAACACACACATAACTCAGACAAGTAAGATTGCAGTATCCACGGTTTCAATTTTTTTTTTTAATTGTGCATTTCTAAAACACCCTGCACAAAATCCTGAAAGATAATTTACAAGTAACCATGACTAGATGGAAATACTAAACGTTTGCATGGTTTAATTAGTTCATCTATAAAACATCTACTAAAAGTTTTTTCCCGTTCTAGAGTATAATATTAGAGCCAGTAGTCAGATGTTAGTAAATATCATAAAATGGTTGGTTTAATTGTGTGTCGTGATACATTATTTTGTCTATAATCAAATTTTAAGAACAATTTTCAAACATCTAGACTGTACACTGAGAAGGAAAACACAAAATAGAAACAATGAGCCACTCCAGTTACTTTTTCAGTCAAATTTATATTTTTAAGCTTTTTGAGTTCTCAGAACCATTTCCAAAGTTTTCATAGTTAAATAAACACTGATTTATAAAGCACTTTACTGCTTTGCTCTACGCTATTAGCATATTATAGAACAGAATGGTGTCTAATAAAAATGCTATTTCATTTCCTATGATATTAAACCATGATTTATTATTCAAATAATACTATTTATAATTTGCTCTGACTGTGTTTGTGTGTGTGTCTGAGTGTGTGTGTAATGAAAACAGAAAATACTTTTGGGTTTTGAGAAATTAGAATATGCCTTGGTATAGTAATCACTACAATCACAATACTTTTAAAAGCATTAAAGCTTGAAGTATATATTTCCTTGCTTTTATACTAAAATAACATTTTTTCTCATAACTTTTCTTAGAATAGTTAAAATCCCTCATGACCAAAAAACCAGACTTTATATTAGAACATAGACTTTTGAAAAAAATTGAAATTTATGTACATCTGTTTCTTAGCCAATAA
Organism: Physeter macrocephalus; assembly: GCF_002837175.3. Lineage (NCBI taxonomy): Eukaryota > Metazoa > Chordata > Mammalia > Artiodactyla > Physeteridae > Physeter > Physeter macrocephalus. The sequence continues at coordinate 27,110,368 of NC_041229.1, forward strand.
AATGAAGAAAAGTTTATTCATTCTATTCAAAGGAAAATAAATTATGCAATATGAGATTTCATTATGTATATAAAGAAATTTATGTCAAGTGTTGAAGAGACTGACAGACATGTATACTGTATGATATAGTACACAGGGAGATTCTAAAATTTTTCTAAACAACTTATTTGGCATGCTATGAAAGAAAAGAGATTTCAGAAATTATATAACACTAAGATCCACAGTTTTCTGAAAAATCATGAACTTTTCAAATAAAATATTTTTCTAACATAACCAACCATTTTTTTAGCGAAGTGCACAATAGTAAATGTTTTTTCAGTTTGGCTCTCCAGCCACCTGATTATTCACCTAACATTAATGTCCTCTAAATGACGACTGCAAAATTCAACCCCCGCAGTTGCTAGGTGGGGAATGTGGATGGGTGGAACAGGGAAGTGTAGTGACATCAGCAATAAACTCCATTTAAGGGGGCTAGCCACTCTCATCTCCATGTAATTGTGGCAAGAGGGATTAATGGCTCATTGTGGCTGGGAATTTGGAATTTTTGACAAAATATTTAAATATGAATATTTGTGAGTAATCTGCTCATTTTAAAATGTTGGCTGACAATTGAAACATTATTTATTGTAGACTGGGTCAGGACAACTTTTATTTGTGGTCAGCATATTTCCTAGAACTGACAGTTTTCTGAGACTATTGCTGTCCTCTGTTCATTTAGGTTTGACAATATATTGCCAAACTAAATTTTATGATCTTCACAGTGTTTTTTAACCTGGTGCTCTTAAATTTGAGCTGTTTATTGTCAGTATTAAAAAGTATGTATAAGTATTTGTGTGTATATTTCCAATGCCAAAGAGAAAATAACTTTCCTAGATTATGGAATTTGGTGACTGGAAGAGACCTTAGAGACTACCCTGATGAGCTATCTCCTTTGTGAAGGAGGAAAGTGAATTCTTATTACACAGTTGCTTTCCTATGGCCTCTGGACACTGACAATGTAAAGCAGACAACCTTAGCTTAGACAAACAGTACAAGTCAAAAGTCCATCCAAATGACAGAAACAGTAACAAGATCCTAACATGAATTAATAGATATTTAAATTTTATAGAGTGTATTATTTGTTACTGGTAAGGCAGGGAGCTCTGTGAGCAAGGAAAGTGTACACTGTCTTGTGTCATGGTGTTAAACTATATTTCATGAAATCATCGAGATCAGAGAGTCTGCCAGATACTTCTGTAGATTTTCATTATGGGTCGGAACACATTTTAATTACTCAAATATTTAATCAGTGCTTCATTTTGTATAAACTGTGCTCCTTTTTCTTCTGCTGATCAAGACAAATGAGTTGCTTATTTCTTCTATTCACTTACAGGCAAACAGACATATAAGCCATAGTGCACTATATTGAGTCTTTAGGCAGATTTTTGTTTTCGCAACTTGATTTTTCTTTTCTGAGAATGCTTGCAGATGTCATGGGTAAAATTTCTAAGGAAATTTTATATTAAAAATTTTATAAATTTTTTATGTTTAGAAGTTATATTTTTTATATTTAGAAAATGTAAAAGTGAATTATTTTGAATAATATTTTGTGGATGAGGTAGCTATATATTAATTCAGCATATAATGATTAATTTGCATAATATGTTTCAGGCCCTCTATTAGGGGCTGGGAAAATAAAAATAAGTAAAATATATTCTATAATTTTGAGAATATGCAAAATTAGAACTTTATGTAACAGTATTTAATTCCATCAGGGCTGGAATATTCATTCAACAATATTAAGCATCTATTTTGAGTTTCACACTGTTCTAGGTGCTGGGGGACACCCCAACAAATAATTCACATGTGATCCCTACTCTGACACAGAACAAATGATGACAAATGGAATAAATGCTTATAAAAGGGAAGAGGAGTAAATGATGCATATTTAATGAGTGCTAACTAAGAGTATGTCAGTCACAAGGTGAGGAAAAACTTTTTCAGATACAACAAATGAAAACTGCAAAGAGCTATAAAGAAACTAAAGAAAGACTATTTTGTTTCCCCTCCTAGAGAGGGAGGGGAAATGGTAAGCTATAAGGCTGAAGAGGAAGTACAAAGCCAGGTCTTGGAGAACAGTGTAAGAGCAGTGTGGATTTTGGACTTTATCCTAAGGGCAACTCTCCTATTTGGAAGTAGGAGATTTAAGTACTATGATTTGTGTTTTTAGAATACTAGCTGCTATGTGTTAAAATTAAACAGGGCTAATCATGGATCCTAGGAAACTTGAGAGCTGTTATTGTAGTAGTTCAGATGAAAGCTGATGATAGTTTAGAATTCAGGGGCTGTGAAGATGGAGGGAAATACATGGACTCTAGCCATACTTAGCAAGTAGAATTAATAGGCTTTGGAGATAAATGACATGTGAATATTAGGCAAATTCACACCTCAGTTTCCTGCTAAAACAATTGTCTGAATGATAGCTGGGGTGTTCACCATTCACTAAGGCGGAGTAAGCTATGGGAGGTTGAGTCTACTTTTGTACATACTGAGTTTAAGATGCCTGAAAGAATCTCAAAGAGAAATGCCAATTAGGCAGTTGGGTACATACATCTAAAGCTGGAGATAGAACATTTGCACATATTAAAAATAAATGCCCTCAGAATTTAAAGGAACTGAAACATTTAGAAAAAACTTAGAGTGAGGCTAGCCTTAGCAGGAAAGGTATGAGAATGAAGAGAAAGTCAGTACAGTGTGATATCATGGAATCCAATAGAAAAAAGTGATTCAAAAATGATAAAGGGGGACTTCCCTGGTGGCGCAGTGGTTAAGAATCTGCCTGCCAATGCAGGGGACCTGGGTTCGAGCCCTGGTCTGGGAGGATCCCACATGCTGGGGAGCAACTAAGCCCATGAGCCACAACTACTGAGCCTGCGCTCTAGAGCCCACGCGCCTAGAGCCCGTGCTCCACAACAAGAAAAGCCACTGCAATGAGAAGCCCAAGCATGGCCCCGAGCAGTAGCCCCCAATCACCCCACCCGTGCGCAGCAACGAAGACCCAACACAGCCAAAAATAAATAAATGAATAAATTTTTAAAAAATTATAAAAAAAAAAAGATAAGGGGTCATTAGTATCAAATGCTGCTGGGGCTGGGGTGGAGGCATCAAGCAGGATAAGAACAGAAGTCATTGGAAACCAAAGAGAAACCAAGGAATGAGAGCAAATAATACATCCATTCCGTATTATGCGGGAGTCTATTGATGTCTATTTGCAAATAAATGTCTGTTTCATATATGTATCATATATACAGCCTTATCACTTCTACCTACCCATATGCATATATTAATACAGTATCTTATATAAAGTGTTGTTTCGTCCAATAGTGTGATATTAAAGATATGACTGGTTATAATTATTTTCTTAGAGTCAGGTAACTATATGACAATGAGGTAGACATTTATGAAGCTGTATTAACTCTTTCAAAATAACAATGATGCCTTTAAAGATACATAATATATCTGACAAAGCTTGTTTGCCCATACACTGAATTTACTCCTAGACACTGATCTGGGCACAAGAAATAAGATGATATGAAACATCAGATATAAAGAGGATGTTTTTTGTTACAATTTGGACAGTTAGATACATCAAATGAGATAATGAATGTGAAAGCAATGTGTAAACTGTGCAATTAACGATAGGAGTGCAATGGATGTTAGTTATTCTTTTCGGTTGCTTGATATTGGAAATGCTTGCCTGTGTTTAGTAAATTCACCACCTCATGAATCTTGGAGCCTGAAAATGCGAGATATTGTTTTCCCAACCTCCCTGGAAACTAAGCTGTGGACTCGTGTGACACTTCCCTCAACTCCAAATCTATGTTTTTGTGTGATACTTGCGCTGGATCCTGCTTTGTGACACTGGTGCTAGATCATGTGAATATTCTCTATTGCCAGCTGGTGGAATGTGAGGCTGCATCACAGAGGGCACAAGGTGATATTAGCAGGCAGATATTGGCTTTAGGGTTTGGTCCTCCATTATTACTTTTCCATGCAGGAATACAGCAGCTCCCTCTGAGGAGCTCCAGCAGCACCCCCAGGCCACACTCTCCTCACCAGAGACTTCCAAGCTTCTCCAGCCCACTAGAACACTCTACCAGCACACAGCTGTTTTACAAACCTGTACACCTGAGACAGGCTGGGACCGGGACCTAGGACCCTTTGTTGCAGTGCTGCAATGCTTGCACTTGGACAAACAAAATACAAAGAAACTATATAGGACTAAAAATAACTGTGTGCATGTGCAGTTGGGGCAAATTATGGACAAAAAGATACAAAAGACCAAAAAGCTCCATTACCTCTTCTGAAGAGCCAGGAGCAAAAACAAAGTATTGGGAGCAAAGACAAGGTACTGAGCATGCCCTCTGCAGTCAACACCACCTAAGGGGTGGGGAAAACACCTAAGCCACCTCTCTAGCCCGACCCCTGGACACACCTCTACCCTCACAACATATAAGGAACAAACTTGCCCCCTGCTGCAGCAGGGACCCCAATAAATCCTTGCCTGAATTTCTTAACTGGCCTCTATTCAATTTCTATTGATTGGGGAAGGCCTGGTAGGTATCACACTCTCCAAACAATAACAGCTTCAAATGCTTCTGAAGATCTGATTCTGCGAGCTCGAACCCTCCACTCAGCAGATCTTCTCTGGCCATTTCTAGAAACCAGGATTGGCCTGAGACTTCCTGCAGGTTTCTTTGCCTCCTGCAGGCTGTAATTTCCTACGGTGGCTACACTCTCTTCACAGAAGTCTGAATTTCTTCCCTTGGCAGGGAATCTTCTCCTAGTCTTTAATTCCTATTGTTCACTCTTCCTCAGCCTAGGATTGTAGCTATTCTTTTGCATTTGCTAATTTTGGACACGTTGGAGTTCACTTGCATGCCTTTTAGTACTTAACTTCATTCTACTAATGATTCTTTATATTAATTCCCCTCCCACCCCCACCCCCCACCCCTAGCAAATAAATCGTGTGGTTTCTGACTCATGATTAGATTCTAACTGATGCAGCTTATGATCTGGATTTTGCTAATTCAAGCAGGTGTTAATTATGTGTAAAAGTAGCAACCACAGGATGCCTTCTGTGGTGGCAGTCAGGTTTAGGTCCTAAGCCTGTTGCAAGAGGCTATATGCTGTGTGCAGGGCTGAAGCCAGGCAATGATACACGTGTGCTCACTGGACCATTTTGTGGTCAGTTTGTACAATGTTTGTGCCTTGTTCTTGGATCTAGTTAACCAGTCCTCCTGGCAATTCTGGGAAGTACTTAGTAAATTTTTAATGAATTAGCTTTTGACTTAAGTGAGCTAGAATTAGTTTCCATTGCTTGCTACTAAGAATACTGTTAGAAATAGCTAATATTTATTGAGCACTTAAATTGTTCAGGCACTGTTCTAATTACTTTATATGTATTATCATATTTAATCCTCATAGAAATCCAATAAAGTATCGATTATCCACGTTTTACAAATGAGGAAACTAATGTTCAGAGAGAAAAGATTTGTCCAAGCTCACAGAAATAAATAGTAGAGATGATAGTCAAAGTGACATTGATTTCTTATCTAGTGCTCTTAATTGCACCTACAGACATCTTCTTTATTATTTTTGTGACCACAATGTGTGATCAAACACAGAATTTTATTTTTCCCAAACAACATAGGAATTACATTTGATGGTCAAGCTAGAGAGAAAAAGCTATCTCTGTATCATTAGTGTTCAATCCAGAGCTCAAATTCTATTGAGTTTGGGGGCCAAACTGAGTCAACATTTCCTTGAGATGTTTTCTGATCATTTTCTACCCATTTCTCATAGTTCTGCTAAAAATTGATATATTGGGAAATCTAAGATAATTATTAATTTTCTATCCAGCAAATTGTCCAGATTAGGGAGGATAAGGGAGTTGGGGTTAAGATTAATTGCTATTAACAACAAGGTAAATAAAATTAGTAAGAAGTAAGAATCTGATATCCTTTCTTCCTCATAGTGTGAATAATTTTTCTTAGAATCTACATATCCTAGCTCTCTAATTTGTTCTTTGGAAAATCATCTTATTAATTTATCATAAAAGCTAACCAATCATTATTGTTTACTAGATATGTTGATATATTTTATTCTTGGGAAATGTAAAATTTATATTTTTATTTTAAAAGTGTAATGATGTAGTTCAGTCAGTCATTCTTTAAGGATATAAATTCGAAACACAGTTTAGGCAACTAAATGCTCCTGGACCATTTTAGAAAAAGGCATGGCTTAAACAATTTAAAGAGCCCATTACACTCAACTACATTTTAAAAATTGCATAATTTGATTAAATTGACATTTAAATGTCAAGTACTTTTCCAACATTTCCTTTCTCATGATTGCTCACTGCTGAGACATTTGTGCATAATTAGGAAGGTTTTCTCCCCCTCTTTCTTTTTTAAGTAAAAGTCTATCTCTTCAACCTTATTCACTGACATTGAGCGTCCATTTGTTTTTCTTCCTGGAATTGAATTGTGGGGTCATTAAAACTGAGCTATTATATCTCTAACAGTTTTAATATTTAATTAAGTGAAAATCATTTAAAAGAAGAAATAGTTTTTTTAAATAAGTTGACTTATAGAAGTGACAAATTCTAAGTGTGTAAATTATAATATTAGTTTGGTTGTAATATGATTTCATCCATATAGGGAAACTGGAAACTACTTAATTTCCCAAAATTGAAAAATTTCACAGTTGAGTATACAATATGATTTCAAATTGGGAGAGTAGAAAAATATGTGCCAAGATATCAAGAAAAGTTGTCTTTGAGAGACAAGTAAATGAAATTTTTATATATTCTCTTATAATTTCGAGCTCATATCAAGCTTACTACAATCAACATTCATTACTTTTATAATTAGGAAAAAAATAAGCTTTATTTTGAATGTATGAAGATAATGACTGGCTCTTCTGCAAAGTGTAAATGGTCTTTGAGCTCAAGACCAAAGCTTTCCGCAGCATCTCTAGTGCAGTTTATCTTGGGCTGTTTAAGTGCTCCATGTCCAATATTAATGATTGGGAGGATAATATTTAGCTTGCTGTGGGAATAGCTGAGGGCAAAATGCTCCAGGCAGAAGGTAGAAAATTATGAAGGTCAGGATTAATAATTGCACAAATAATTTGTGCAATTGCTTGTTTAATTAAGTTTTTCTTTTCTGTTTGATTGTAAAACACACTAGGGCTAGACCTTCTGCAGGGATCTATCTGCCGCACTTTGTACAGTGCTTTGCAACATTAATAAATATATGTAGAATCAATGCAGTAAATCCAACCATAGAATATTCCTTAATGTGTCTGTTGGAGTCCAGGTTCATAAATTATTTTTGTGAATAACATATTCCCAGATGTTATGCTGAGAATAGAAATTAAACTATAAGAGTCCTTGAATCTGGTGATTTCCCTGACCAGTTTGTGAGAATGGAGAGGAGAGGTGAGAGGGAAAGGACAATTCAAGGAGAATGCAACAGGAGGGGGAAGGGGCACAGAAATAAATCTAAACCACTGACAGAAGAACTGAAATATTCTCCCTCTTTAACACTGTTCTACCTTTGGGAGTGATCTGCCCCTAAAATATTTTTTTGTAATAAACCTCAAGGCGTCCCTTAATTAGCAAAGGAGATTACCTAGATGTAAAAAGCCCCTAAACATAGGGCCCAAATCACAGTGTAATCAGCCAGATGAAAAATAGAAAGCAGGCCCCAATTCCAAGAACAAGGCTCCAGTCTCAAGAAGAAGGACCCAAACCATACAGAACTATCTGTGGAAATTCTTCAAGTCAGACTGCTGCCCCATTCCCAGTTGACTTCTGGGAACCAGCATATCTTGCTATTTACAACTTTGGATAAAATTTGGAGGCTACTGAGGACTGCATAGCTCCTATTCAGTTAATTCCCAAATATGCTTTATTCCTGATATCCCTAGAGGGATTGGGACAATATTCCAAAAGAGCAGCCAATTCTTCTGTAGCCACAGTCTGTGATGTTGCAGTATTCTGTGATATGACAGGTTGGAGATTTATGTACCCAAAATTTTGCACACTTCTCAGAAATGTGAATAGACACCTGATGGAACAGGCACCAAGACATGTGTTAATGTCTTGTGTTGCTTTAAAACATAATGGTTAAGGGGTGGAGACGTAAAGTGAGTCAAGCAATTTGGTTGTAAGACTAGCCTACTTCTCACTCTGCTTTGTCCTTGTTAGACATATTTTGTTTAAACATTCTTCATTTTCACCAAGATACATGCTTTTTTACATTTTTTGAAAACTCCATAATTTTCTAGGCCTTATGTTTTCTTTTCTCATGTTAGATATGATCATGTATTACAAGAGATATTTCACTTTTAAGTGTACTTTATGAAAAAACTGTTCGAGAATGATGAAGGGTGGCATCAGGCTCTTGGCAAAATGAAAAGTGCTTGGCTGTCTGAAAGCATTTGCTGCTACTCTTCACTAACCAATGATTGCTATGCAGACATATAGTCCCAGGAATGTTGAATTTTAAAATGTTCTGGGAAAATCCAAAAATTTGGAATTTTATGAGCAACTTAACAATTTAAAAATATTAGAACATAATTAAAAATTTTTTTTAAACATAATTAAATTTTAAAAAATTACTGTTGGCTAACGAAAATACTAGTCTGGAGGTCAAATTTGACACATTGACACAATTTTGCACCTTTGGTGTAGAAAATCAGAAGAGATTCTTTTCACAGATGGCAGGTGAATATATTTTGCAACACATTAAAGGATAAAGTACATAACACCCTCAAGGTCCATCTAAGTTGTTGCAAGTGGCAAGATTTCAATTTTTTTTATGGCTGAGTATAATTCCACTGTATGTATATACCATATCTTTATCCATTTATCTGTTGACGGACACTTAGGTCATTTCTATGTCTTCACTATTGTAAATAATGCTGTGATGAATACCATGAGGTAGTCATGGTCTTCATGAATACCATGAGGTATTATCGCATTGTGGTTTTGATTTGCATTTCCCTAATATCTAGTGGTGTTGAACATCTTTTCATGTGCCAGTAGGCCATCTGTATGTATTTTTTGAAAAATGTCTATTCAGCTCCTCTGTCCCTCTTTTTAATTGGGTTGTTTGTTTTTTTCTTGTTGCATTGTGTGAGCTCTTTATATATTTTGGATGTTAATCCTTTATCAGATATATGATTTGCAAATATCTTCTTCCATTCAGTAGGTTGTATTTTCATTTTGGTAAGTCAGACAGAGAAAGACAAATAACATATGATTTCATTTGTATGTAAAATATAAAAAAAAACAAAAACAAAATAAATGAACAAATCAAACCAAACAAAAACAAACACATTGATACAGAGAACAGAGAAGTGATTACCTGAGGAGAAGGGGAGGAGGGTGAAATGGGTAAAGGAGATCAATTGTATCGTGACTAATACAACTAAGTTGTTGGTGGTAAGCACATTGTAGTGTACACAGAAGTAGAAATATAATGTTGCATATGTGAAACTTACATAATGTTATAAATCAATGTTACCTAAATAAAAAATATTAAAAAAATAATTAGCGACCTCTCTGATTGACATATATATTAAGTAAAGGAACAACTGAAACATTCATATATTGCTGATGGGAGTGTAAAATAGTACAACCACTTCAGAAAATTGTTTGTTTCTTACAAAGTTAAAAATACACCTACCCTGCATTCCAGCACTTCTAGTCCCTAGACAAATGAAAGCACATGTCTACTGAAAGATTTGTACAAAATAGTAGGTTTATTAATAATCACCCAAACTGGAAACAATCCAAATGCCCATCAACAGAATAAAGTCATGGTATAAATACTATTCAGCAATTTAAAGAATGAGCTACGATACATTCAACAACATGGATGAATCTCATAAACATTATGTTGAGCAATAGAAGGAGTATATTTCATATGACTCATTTACAAGAAATTCAAGAATAAGTAAGTATAATCAATGTGAAAGAAATCAGAGCAGTGGTTGTCTATAGGGGTGAGGATTGATTGGAAGGAATCATTAAGGAACTTTCTGGAATGATAGGGGGTATAGAGATCAATACAGTTATCAAAACTCATTAAATTATATACTTAAGATCTGTGCATTTCACTATGTGTAAATTTTACCACAATAAAGAAATGAACACATAATTAAAGAATAAAGTATAAATTTCAATAGTTAGTACTGCTTATGAGGAATCTGAGGATGAAATATGCTGAGTGAAAGACTAATTGGCAGTAATGTGAGCAATGCAATTTTAAAGTATGTTATTTGCTGTGAAAAATACAATATAGAACAGGAAACCCTCCACATTTATAGTTTCAATAGTCATTGCTTGGAATATTACCCATGCCAAGTCAGGCTCCTTTTCTCCATCAATGACTTTCTCCCTCCCACTTAGCCAAAGTCCATCTGAGTCATTTGTAAAATAAAAAAGTGAAACAACACCTTTGTTGTATATATTTACATCCCTGTACTCAGGGACCTCAAGAAGAAAAGCCCCATGAGGGATGAGGGCTTCCTCATTAGTTTTCAGAATAAACTGATCATACATGTTTATTTTAAAAATAAACTCTGTCTTGAGTGCCTATTATGTGCCTGCTGCCTACAGTGCCATGTCCTGAGGACTCCATAAACTTAGTTCCTGCTCTAAAGTGGTTCATAATTATACATGTGTTTCCACCTGCTCAGAATTCTCCAATGACCTGTTTCTAATATTTACAAAACTTAAAAGCATACATGTGCACAAAGAACTGCTGGTTTGGTAAGAGGTATGTCCACAACAGATCAGGAATCCTAACCTCCCAAAACATAGTGGCTCAGGGGAAAACTCTATACTGTAATTACCTAATCATTTTGATAATTCCTAATACCAATCAGAATTCTCTCTAGCAAACACAATGAGTGGCAGGGAAAATGGAGAATTCTGTTAATCATTATTACCCTTTGGATGAAAACTAGAACTCTTTATAGCACTTTCTAAACTTAAAATTAAAAAATTGAGTACCAAGACCAGGTACTAATGCCTGAAGAGGTTCAGCTTGTCTGTTCTAGAAATAAATGCCATACAGTTAAACTGTTAACAGTCGACTTTCTTTTAAATTTAAAAATGATTTAAAAAGTCAGGAATAAGCTGCCAAGGGAGCAATAGAATGGAACCGCGTTCCCTCTCCTTTCATCAGTGCCTGCATTAACAGTAAACTCAGGCTTCCATTTTAGCTCCCTTCAAGAGACATTAGTTTACTAGGTAAAAAAGTTATCACTGCCACCAAAAACAAAAAAAAGAGACCTCATTTAGGACTTTGAATATGCATATCATTTGGTAAGAAAATAATCAATTCTATTTTAGGTGACTGGTCTTTTTAACTCTCTGCTATCAAGTTTCTTTTAATAAATTGCTCTCTCACTTAAGTAAAATTATGCAAATATTCTTATAAAGAGAGTTGCCTACACATTTTTACATTAAGAATCCCTCAGAGAGACAAATATGTTCTCTCTGAAGATTCTACCAATGAATCTTTATGAATAATAGCACTCTGTCATATCACAACCTGTGAGATCTTCCAGACTCTCATAAAAATGTGGTAGGAGATAGATGGGCCCCAGGCCAAACAGCAAAGTTCCTCCTCCATACAAGCAGGATAATGGGGGAGGCTGGGCCCCACCCAGATAAGAGATAAAAGACCACATATTCCTCACCCTCGCAGTCAAGGAGACCTCCCCAACTACACATGCACAAAGGCTCCCTGGAGATCAAAAAGGGAGGGGGCACCACCCCATAGTAAGTGATGTCAAATACCCATAGGCCTTTTCCCTAGAATACATCTTGGCTAGGAGATGTGCACACACACACACACACACACACGGGAGGACCCTGAGATATACCAAATACAGACTCAAAACCAGGCAAAGCAAGATGATTGGTCAAAGGAAACCCAGAAGACATGCCCCATATAAATGATTCAAACTACCACGAGGGCGCAACTTTCTCTCTCTGAGCCTGCCCATGTGTCTATCCACAGGTACTGTACTCTTTTCCCTCCTAATAAACAATTTACTTGCTTCACTACTTTCCATCTCAATGTGGAAATTCATTTCTACACAGCTAACGGGCCAGGGCCTTGTCACTGCCTCTGCCCAACCTCAATCTCTGGCTGGAAACTGAAACCCTGCTTCAAGCCGCTTTAGGCTGAAGCCACCCGAGATCATATTTGGTGCTGAAACCCGGGACTTCAAGGTAAACTGCCGGCTTCGCCCAGCTGTGACTTGAGGCCTCTGACTTTCCCTCTTGCTCTCTGCTTCACTTTCTTTTCCAGTCCCACCCCTCAGGTCCTCTGGTCCTGACCCCCATGGAATTTTCCATTGCGGCCAGCTCCAATTCCTCCAGGTGTTCCCCCTTCACTCCAGGCCTTTGCAGTCCCTACACTGCATTGGACAGCCTATTGGGCTGGCCACTTTTAAGCAGACCACAATGCTCAAGGACAGTCCTGGCAATGCACTAGCAATGGTTCAAATGTCCCCTATGGGGGACCCCTCGTGCAAGGGGCCTGGTTGATCAGACACGTCTAATCAGGGGTTCATGGGAGAGTAGAGGATGTTCAAAATCCCATCAAGCACAGAATTCAAAGGAAATTCAGAGGACACTCTGAATATCCTTCAGTTGCCTCCTAATAATGTTTCCAGGATGCTGGACTTCATTTCTAGGAGAACAGTTAAGTCAGATGGTCTGAGAAAAGGAAAACTTAGGTTCTGCTCTAACATTTGCCTGGCCTTTATTTAAGTTGGGGGATGGAAAAATGGCTTGAAAATGTATCTCTTTCAATTAGATCTTTACTGCCATAGGATGGAAAAATGGATTGAAGTTCCCTATGTCCAGGACTTTCTCCTGTAATCAAAAGCCTGAGAAATCAGAAAAACTCTCCTACATTCTAAATGATCCCTTTCTAACTTCTCCCAACTCTCAGGGGGGAAACCAAGCTTCCCTCACTCCTGCAAGTTCCCTTACTCCTTCAGATTCTTCTGATCAAACTAAGTCCCCCACCTCCCCGGAGAGACAATCCCTACTGAGACATTTTATCAGCCAGTCTGCCCCTGTCATCAGGGCCAATTTGAGCACTATCTGGTCTAAATTTTAGCTATGAAACTACAGCCACAGAAAAAGAAAGATGATTTTTGACAGTGTGGCCACAGTATTCTTTGGACTCCAGAGAAAATATGTTAAGAAAAACCTTTTTTTGAAATTGCAAAACTGCTTCTTCTTTGCATGTGCAATTAGAGAAAGCTAGCTTGTTAAAATACTTTTTTCAGAATTCTGACTTTGAGAGACCTCCCTGTGCCTTGAGACCAGGGCTCTCAGGAACATTTACCTTACCTAGACCATCTCTAATTCTTGAGACTGAGGGGAAAAAAACACCAAAACTGGAAGAAGCCTTTAAAAAATTTTTCTTATTCCAACTGTTATTTAGAAACTAGTGAGTTTTATATTGTGACATCTGATTCATGACTATGTTTAGAAAAAGAAGCTAGATCTCTCATTGTGTCTGTCTGGATATATGTATGTCTCAGTATGTGTCTCTGTGTTTGAATAATATTACTGAGGTTAATTTGTAAGTGAGCTCTATTTAATTGGCTTAAAAAAGTAAGTGCGTACAAATCAAATAATTCTAAATACAAAATAAATTAAGCTAAATGAATTTCAGGTTCATGTGAACTGGGAAAAATTCAGTATTAAATTAATATCTGGTATTAATGTATAAGTTTGTCAATCTAATTAATATAGACATGTCTTTAGAGTCATCAACACTAAGTATAATATTTTATTGCACATAGGTTTAATATAAGTTAAACAAAATCTTGTATCTGTTACAAATCTGTCAGCAAGGAAAGTAACTCAATGTGAAGAAACTTTAAGGAAAGAAAATGCAAATGAGGTAAAAACTTTGGGTGAACCTTTAGGAATAAAATAAATACTGAAACATAAATTACTGAACATTGGCCTCCTTTTACAGAGTAACAAAATGTTTAGAACTATTAATAATTATGTTTGGTGCCACACTGAGATATTTTCTATAAGAAAGCACATTTTTTTCAAAGAATTATTATTTAGATTTATGTCTACCAACCTACAGAGTGCTGACATAAAGGACAGTTTGTGGTTGCTTAAAGAAAGTAGGATGTGTGTTTTCACTAAAGAAGGTATAAAGAATGAAATTGCATTTTATTAAGGGAAAAGGAAGTAAGTCTGACTTACAGGTGGCTGTTTTTGGATGGAAAAATAAAGTGATGAATACAGAAAGTGTTAAACAGATTTGTGGAAAGTGGACCCTGAGAAAAGAGTTTTGTGCATCGTCAGGATTGACTAAGTTTAGAATAAATTTAATTGAGTAAATGAATTTTAAAAGTAAGCGGGGGCAAAATTTGAATTTGGCTTTCCTCTCTGTTAAGAGGACAAGTTTTATTAAAATGTTGAACTGCCTTTGATAACAGATTTAAATTTTTTTTTTTACCTTTTATGTTATCTGTTCTGTATTAACCTTTGAAATCTTTTATTCTTACTTTGGCTAAGTGAATAATTTTTGTTTCACAGTGATCTATGATCCTAACTGACTGACTGTTTTAAACCCTTTTGATATTCTTGACAAAGCTTCTTAAATCAAATTCTAATGAAGGAGATAGATAGGTTCAAGGTGGCGGAGTAGAAGGATGTGTGCTCACTCTCTTTTGTGAGAGAACCGGAATCAAAACTAACTGCTGAACAATCATTGACAGGAGGACACTGGAACTAACCAAACTAAATACCCCACAACCAAAAACAAAGGAGAAGCCTCAGTGAGACAGTAGGAGGGTTGCGTTCATAATGAAATCAAATCCCATAACCTCTGGGTGGGTAACTCACAAACTGGAGAACAATTATACCACAGAAGTTCACCCATTGGAGTGAAGGTTCTGAGACCCATGTCAGGCTTCTCAACTTGGGGGTCCGGCAATGAGACGAGGAATTCCCATAGAATCAGACAGTGAAGGCTGGTGGGATTTGATTGCAGGACTTTGACAGGACTGGGGGAGACAGGGACTCCACTCTTGGAGGGCACACACAAAGTAGTGTGTGCATCAGGATCCCGGGGGAAGGAGGAGTGACCCCTTAGGAGACTGAACTAGACCTATCTGCTAGTGTTGGAGGGTCACCTGAAGAGGCGGGGTGTGGCTGTGGCTCACCATGGGGACAAGGACACTGGCAAGAGAAGTTCTGGGAAATACTCTTTAGTGTGAGCCCTCCTGGAGTCTGCCATTTACACCACCAAAGAGCACATAGGCTCCAGTGTTGGGTCACCTCAGGCCAAAAAACAACAGGGAGAGAACTCAGCCCCACCCATTAGCAAACAAGAGGATTAAAGTTTTACTGAGCTCTGTCCACCAGAGAAACACCCAGCTCTACCCACCAGCAGTCCCTCCCATCTGGAAGCTTCCACAAGCCTCTTAGATAGCCTCATCCACCAGAGCACAGACAGCAGAAGCAAGAAGTACTACAATCCTGCAGCCTGTGGAACAAAAACCACATTCACAGAAAGACAGACCAAATGAAAAGGCAGAGGACTATGTACCAGATGAAGAAACAAGATAAAACATTAGAAAAACAACTAAATGAAGTGGAGATAGTTAACCTTCCAGAAAAAAAATTCAGAATAATGACAGTGAAGATGATCCAGGACCGTGGAAAAAGAATGAAGGCAAAGATCTAGAAGAAGCAAGAAATGTTCAACAAATACCTAGAAGAATTAAAGAACAAACACTTAGAAGAATTAAAGAACAAACAAACAGAGATGAACAATACAATAACTGAAATGAAAAATACAGTAGAAGGAATCAATAGCAGAATAAATGAGGCAGAAGAACGGATAAGTGACCTGGAAGGCAGAATGGCAGAAATCACTGCCATGGAACACAATAAAGAAAAAAAAAGGAAAAGAAATGAAGACAGGCTAAGAGACCTCTGGGAAAACATTAAACACAACAACATTCACACTATAGGGGTCACAGAAGGAGAAGAGAGAGAGAAAGTACCTGAGAAAATATTTGAAGAGATTCTAGTTGAAAACTTCCCTAACATGGGAAATGAAATAGCCACCCAAGTCCAGGAAGTGCAGAGAGCCCCAGCCAGATAGACCCAAGGAAAAACACACTGAGACACATAGTAACTAAACTGACAAAAATTAAAGACAAAGAAAAATTATTAAAAGCAACAAGGGAAAAGTGACAAATAACATAAAAGGGAACTCCTGTAAGGTTAACAGTTGATTTCTCAGCAGAAACTCTACAAGCCAGAAGGGAATGGAATGGTATATTTAAAGTGATGAAAGGGGAGAATGTACAACCAAGATTACTCTACCCAGCAAGGATCTCATTCAGATTCAACAGAAAAATCAAAAATTTTACAAACAAGGAAAAGCTAAGAGAATTCAGCACAACCAAACCAGCTCTACAACAAATGTTAAAATAACTTCTCTGAGTGGTAAACACAAGAGAAGGAAAGGACTTACAAAAACAAACCCAAAACAATTTAAAAAATGGTAATAGGAACATACATATCTATAATTACCTTAAATGTGAATGGATTAAACACTTCAACCAAAAGACATAGACTACCTGAATGGATACAAAAACAAGACCCATATATATGCTGTCTACAGAAGACCCACTTCAGACCTAAGGACACATACAGACTGAAAGTGAGGGGATGGAAAAACATATTCCATGTAAATGGAAATCACAAGAAAGCTGGGTGGCAATACTCATATCAGATAAAATAGACTTTAAAATAAAGAATGTTACAAGAGACAAGGATGGACACTATATAATGATCAAGGGATCAGTCCAAGAAGAAGATATAACACTTCTAAATATACATGCACCCAACATAGGGGCATCTCAATACATAAGGCAAATGCTAATAGCTATAAAAGAGGAAATCGACAGTAACACAATAATAGTGGGGGACTTTAACACCTCACCTACACCAAAGGACAGATCATCAAGATAGAACATTAATAAGGAAATGCAAGCTTTAAATGACACAATACACCAGAGAGATTTAATTTATATTTATAGGGCATTCCATCCAAAAACAGCAGATTACTCTTTCTCAAGTGCACACAGAACAGTCTCCAGGATAGACCACATCTTGGTTCACAATCAAACCTTGGTAAATTTAAGAAAATTGAAATCATATCAGGCATCCTTTCTGACTGCAAAACTATGAGATTAGAAATAAATTACAGGTAAAAAAACATAAAAAACACAAACACATGAAAGATAACAATAAGTTACTAAATAACCAAGAGATCATTGAAGAAATCAAAGAGGAAATGAAAAAATACCTAGAGACAAATGAGAACAAAAACGCAATGATCCAAAACCTGTGGGATGCAGCAAAAGTAGTTCTAAGAGAAAAGTTTATAGCAGTACAATCCTACCTCAAGAAACAAAAGAAATCTCAAATAAACAATCTAACTTCACACCTAAAGGAAATAGAGAAAGAAGAACAAACAAAACCCAAAGTTAGTGGAAGGAAAGAAATAAAAAATCAGAGCAGAAATAAATGAAATAGAAACAAAGAAAACAATAAAAAATCAATAAAACTAATGGTTCTTTGAGAAGATAACAAAATTGATAAATCTTTAGTGACACTCATCAAGAAAAAGAGGGAGAGGACTCAAATCAATAAAATTAGAAATGAAAAAGGAGAAGTTACAATGGACACTGCAGAAATACAAAGCATCATAAGAGACTAATACAAGCAACTCTATGACAATAAAATGGACAACCTGGAAATAGTGGACAAATTCTTACAAAGGTATAACCTTCCAAGACTAGACCAGAAAGAAAGAGAAAATATGAACAGACCAATAATGAAATTGAAACTGTGATTTAAAATCTTCCAGCAAATAAACTCCAGGACAAGATAGCTTCACAAGTGAATTCCATCAAACATTTAGATAAGAGTTAATATACATCTTTCTCAAACACTTCCAAAAAATTGCAGAGGGAGGAACACTCCCAAATTCATTCTACAAGTCCACCATCATCCTGATACCAAAACCAGACAAAGATATTACAAAAAAAAGAAAATTACAGACCAATATCACTGATGAATATAGATGCAAAAATCCTCAACAAAATACTAGCAAACAGAATCCAACAACACATTAAAATGATCATACACCATGATGAAATGGGATTTATCCAGGAGATGCAAGGATTCTTCAATATCTGCAAATCAATCAATGTGATACATCATATTAACAAATTGAAAAATAAAAAAAATGATCATCGCAATAGATGCAGAAAAAGCTTCTGACAAAATTCAACATCAATTTATGATAAAAACTCTCCAGAAAGTGGACATAGATGGAACCTACCTGAACATAATAAATGCCAAATACAAGAAACCCACAGCAAACAACATTCTCAATGCTGAAAAACTGAAAGCATTACCTCTAATATCAGGAACAAGACAAGGATGTCCACTCTTGCCACTATTATTCAACATAGTTTTGGAAGTCCTAGCCACAGCAAACAGAGAAGAAAAAGAAAAAAGGAATCCAAATTGGAAAAGAAGAAGTAAAATTGTTACTGTTTGCAGATGACATGATACTATACATAGGAAATCCTAAAGATGCCACCAGAAAATTACTAGAGCTAATCAATGAATTTGGTAAAGTTGCAAGATACAAATTTAATGCACAGAAGTCTCTTGCAGTTCCATACACTAACAATGAAGATCAGAAAGAGAAATTAAGGAAAGAATCTCATTCACCATTGCAAAAAAAAAGAATAAAATACCTGGGAATAAACCTACCTAAGGATGTAAAACACCTGTACTCAGAAAACTATAAAACACTGATGAAAGAAATCAAGGATGACACCATCACATGGAGAGATATACCATGTTCATGGATTGGAAGAATCAATATTGTGAAAATGACTATATTACCCAAAGCAATTACAGATTCAATGCAATCTCTATCAAATTACCAATGGCATTTTTACAGAACTAGAACAAAAAATCTTAAAATTTGTATGAAGACACGAAAGACCCCAAATATTCAAAACAATCTTGAGGAAAAAAAACAGAGTTGGAGGAATCAGACTCCCTGACTTCAGACTGTACTACAATGCTACAGCAATCAAAACAATATGGTACTGACACAAAAACAGAAATATAGATCAATGGGACAGGACAGAAAGGCCAGAGATAAACCCATGCACCTGTGGTCAACTAATCTTTGACAAAGGAGGCAAGGATATACAATGGAGAAAAGACAATCTCTTAAATAACTGGTGACAGGAAAACTGGACAGCTACATGTAAAGGAATGAAATTAGAACACTCCCTATCACCATACACAAAAGTAAACTTCAAATAGATTAAAGACCTAAACGTAGGACTGGACACTATAAAACTCTTAGAGGAAAACATAGGAAGAACACTCTTTGACATAAATCACAGCAAGATCTTTTCTGACAAAAATAAACAAATGGGATCTAATGAAACTTAAAAGTTTTGCACAGCAAAGGAAACCATAAACAAGACGAAAAGACAACCCTCAGAATGGGAGAAAATATTTGCGAATGAATCAACGGACAAAGGATTAAACTCTGAAATATATAAACAGCTCAGGCAGCTGAATATTTAAAGAAACCAAACAACCCAATTAAAAAATGGGCAGAAGACTTAAATAGACAATTCTCCAAAGATGACATACAGATGGCCAAGAAGCACATGAAAAGATGCTCAACAGCACTAATTATTAGAGAAATGCAAATCAAAAATACAATGAAGTATCACCTCACACCAGTCAAAATGATCATCATCAAAAAATCTACAAACAGCAAATGTTGGAGAGGGTGTGGAGAAAAGGTAACCCTCCTGCACTGATAGTGGGAATGTAAATTGATACAGCCACTATGGAGGGCAGTATGGAGATTCCTTAAAAAACTAAAAATAGGGGGAGACAGAGAAGATGGCAGAAGAGTAAGACACGGAGATCACCTTCCTCCCCAAAGATACATCAGAAATATATCTACACTTGGAACTGTTCCTATAGAACACCCACTGAATGCTGGCAGAAGACTTCATAACTTCCAAAAGGCAAGAAACCACCCACGTACCTGGGTAGGGCAAAAGAAAAAAGAAAAAAAAACAGAGACAAAAGAATAGGGACAGGACCTGCACCAGTGGGAGGGAGCTGTGAAGGAGGAAATTTTTCCACACACTAGAAGACCCTTCATGGGTGGAGACTGTGGGTGGCAGAGGGGGAAGCTTCAGAGCCAAGGAGGAGACTACAGTAACAGGGTGCGAGGGCAAAGCGGAGAGATTCCCACACAGAGGATCGGTGCCAACCGGCACTCACCAGCCCGAGAGGCTTGTTTGCTCACCTGCTGGGATGGGCGGGGGCTGGGAGCTGAGGCTTGGGCTTCAGTCGGATCACAGGGAGAGGTCTGGAGGTGCGAACACAGGCTGAAGGGGTTAGTGCACAACGGCTAGCTGGGAGGGAGACCAGGAGAAGTCTGGAGCTGCCAAAGAGGCAAGGTAATTTTTCTTCCCTCTTTGCTTCCTTGTGCTTGAGGAGAGGGGATTAAGTGCACCGCTTAAAGGAGCTCCAAAGACGGGCGCGGAGCTGCTGTAGAGACAAGATACTTTTTCTTGCCTCTTTGTTTCCTGGGGCACGAGGAAAGGCGGTTAAGCACGCTGCTTAAAGGAGTTCCAGAAACGGGCACGAGCCGCAGCTTTCAGCGCGGACACCAGAGATGGGCATGAGATGCTAAGGCTGCTGATGCCACCACCAAGAAGCCTGTGTGTGATCACAGGTCACTCTCCACACCTCCCCGCCCAGGAGCCTGTACAGCCCGCCACTGCCAGGGTCCTGGGATCCAGGGACAACTTCCCTGGGAGAACGCACGGCACGCCTCAGTGTGGTGCAATGTCACGCTGGCCTCTGCTACCGCAGGCTCACCCCACATCTGTAGACCTTCCTCCCCCCAGTCTGAGTGAGCCAGAGCTCCCGAATCAACTGCTCCTTTAACCCCGTCCTGTCTAAGTAAAGAGCACATGATCTCAGGTGATTTATTCTCAGAGGTGGGGCCAAATGCAAAGCTGAAACCCTGGAGCTGTGCGAACAAAGAAGAGAAAGGGAAATCTCTCCCAGCAGCCTCAGAAGCAGCGGATTAAAGCTCCACAATCAACTTGATGTACCCTGCATCTGTGGAATACCTGAATAGACAACGAATCATCCCAAATTGAGGAGGTGGACTTTGGGATCAAGATATATTATTTTTTTCCCCTTTTCCTCTTTTTGTGAGTGTGTGTGTGTATGCTTCTGTGTGAGAGTTTGTCTGCATAGCTTTGCTTTCACCATTTGTCTTAGGGTTCTGACCATCCTGTTATTTATTTATTTATTTATTTATTTATTTATTTTACTTTAAAAATTTTTCTTCTTAATAATTATTTTTTATTTTAAAAACTTTATTTATCCTACTTTAAATTATCCTCTTTCTTTCTTTCTTTCTTTCTTTCTTTCTTTCTTTCTTTCTTTCTTTCTTTCTTTCTTTCTTTCTTTCTTTCTTTCTTTCTTTTTTTCTTTCTTTCTTTCTTTCTTTCTTTCTTTCTTTCTTTCTTTCTTTCTTTCTTTCTTTCCTCTAGGTGGGAGAACCAACTTCAGGACACTGGTCCACAAGACACCTCCCAGCTCCACATAATATCAAACTGTGAAAATCTCCCAGAGATATCAACCTCAACACCAAACCCAGCATCACTCAACGACCAGCAAGCTACAGTGCTGGACACCCTATGCCAAACAACTAGGAAGACAGGACCACAGCCCCATCCATTAGCAGAGAGGCTGCCTAAAATCATAAAAAGTCTACAGACACCCCAAAACACACCACCAGACGTGGACCAGACCACCAGAAAAACAAGATCCAGCCTCATCCACCAGAACACAGGCACTAGTTCCCTCAACCAGGAAACCTACTCAACCCCCTGAACCAACCTTAGCCACTGGGGACAGACACCAAAAACAATGGGAACTATGAACATGCAGCCTGCGAAAAGGAGACCCCAAACACAGTAAGATAAGGAAAATGAAAAGACAGAAAAACACACAGCAGATGAAGGAGCAAGGTAAAAAC